>NC_060963.1:3110000-3402500 GCF_910589235.1 Vespa crabro
TGATAACATCAGTGGTTGTACTCCTGTTATTAATTCGGCCTGAAAAATAAAATAATATTTCTTTCTAATAAGTAACAATAAAATTTATTCGCGTATCTATAATTTTATTTGTTATAATCGTCAAACTATGCTCTCATTGTTTCTTATTAATTTACTTTCAACCCACCTCGGTCTCGTTAATACAAAATATGTCGCACAATTCGAAAATCTCTGGATGGATATTTTCTACGGCCGGTGAACCATTCACAATTGAAAGCCCTATCGCATCGTTATAGATAATTATACTAATTGTTTGTCTCCCGTGTTAATATTATTGCAATATAAAATTTCAATGAAACAAAGTTAAATAATGATTAACACGAACCATGGCCCTTATGGATTCGTAAAGCTTGCAAAGTAGCGTCTAATGGTGATTCAAATTGACATAGTAACACCGTAGCATTTTTAATTAAATCAGCAGAATATATAACTTGATCAACGCTTAAAAGGTCATTAGCTCCTGGTACGACCACTATACTATTTTCTCCTAAAAACGAATGAGTTTAAAAATTATTATGATTGTTGATTATAATTTTCATACGTATGTATAAGTTTCATACGTATTTTTGTGTATTCAATTTATTCAGGACATTTTTTATTATTAAAGTAAGTACAAGATGGATCGAAAGTTCTTCAGTATTTTTAAAAATCAATTATTCTTTGGCGAGACTTTTTAGACTAATTCTTTTATTATTTTTATTATTATTATTATTATTATTATTATTATTATTATTATTATTATTATTTTTGGATTTTTTTTTTAATCTCCAATCCTAAAAAGTCTCGAAAAAGAGCAATTGATTTTTCAAATTACTTTGAAACTTTATATGTCATAAAATTCATTCATATCTTTCTTATCCTTCAACGATGATATCACGAACCTCTATCGCGAATTCGTAATATAGTATAAAGTACGACGTTTGAAAAAAAATAGAGATAATTTATCATTACAATTACGATCATTACGTTATCTCAAACATCTTATGTAATAAAGATAACACGAATATATATCATTGTTTTTTTTTCTTCCTTTTTCTCCCTAATATTACATACCGTTACTAGCAACTGTAATATGAGCTATTCCACTTTGTTTATCCTTTTGTATTTGAATATAAGCAGTATCTACATTTTCCTTTTTCAATATATCCAAATAAGTTTTTGCATAATTGTCGTTACCCAACTATTATAAAGAAGAAAAGAAAAAAAATTGATTGAGATGATAATGTATAATTTACATAATTATCTACAATTGTCTATATGTTTAAAATAAATATTGTCATTACTGAAATTTTATTACAAAATCAAATTATGTAGATTTAAATATAAAAAATTTCTGAATGAACGATTATGAATTTAGGTATGCTTTTTAAAAATTAAAATAAATTTATATAATTACAAAGAAAGAAATATTATTACTGATCCAATAAGCGTCGTTGTTGCACCAAGTTTAGCAGCACTCACACATTGATTAGCACCCTTCCCACCATATTTTATTTTAAATTCGCTACCAAATATTGTCTCTCCAGGTTTTGGTAAGCGAGATGCATAGCTAAAAAATTAATGTCCTGATTGTGTAATTATCAATTTATCTTTATCTAACAAAACCTTTTTCTTCATTCACTAATGAATTAGATAAATTATATATTAAAGCATAACAAAATAATCATATAATTATAAATAAATGAAGTCTTTCAAGATCTGGTAAAAACATAATTGAATTTCTCTAAATTATAGAGGATATTAGACAAATAGAAATATATAATATTTTATAATATAAAGCGTTAAAAATTTTCTAACTTACCAAGTAAAATCTATCATACATGAACCAAGGACAACTATATTCGTACTCATTATTTTCACAAAATTATTTTGATAATTAAAGATATTAATGTTACCGTTTTTCGATGAATTAAACTTTGCAAACGTCTTGAACGAGATTATTATACAAAATGTCTTTACTTTCACAGAACAACTGTAGAAAACCTAAGTATAAATTGATAATTTCTGTTATCTTTGTTACGAAATACAAGACGTATCTGACTGTAACGATAATGCACGATTTCAATATACATATATACATAACCTAGCAATTTGCGAATAGGTTATTTGTTCTATCTATTTCAAACATTTATGCCATAATTTTTGGCATAATATTGTATATAATTCTGCTTTTTTTTTTATCAAAAAATATTATATTAATTAATGAATTAAATAAACCAAAAAATAAATACAATCATACTCGTAACTTCATCTAACCTAACCTATCTATAAAAAAATTTTACTTTAACGGACTTATATTTATAAAAAAAAGTTGTCTAAAATAAATTTTTTATATAAGTCGACTGTATCAGTATCAATAATAATCGTGCCATCTTTTTCATATTCTTAAACCTGAAATGCTATGCGATGTTGATAATACAATCATAACATACCTATTGGAAAATGCAATTTATTCCTTACACTGCCATCTGTAGCAAAACATTACAATTATAATTGACAATAACTTACTCTTTCTCTTTCTCTCTCTCTTTCTCTTTCTCTCTGTCTCTCTTTCTCTTTTCAACCGCGAACTAAAAGATTATTAAACAGAGTAGTAATCACTGGGCGTCCATCTTTAACAACTTCGATTGAAAGGATACGTTTTCAATGGTTTAGCGATGTTTGATGCAGCCATTTTATGTGTCATATATTGAAATATTGTAAATTTTACTTAACGAATTTAACGAGGATAATAATAATCGTAAAAATAACATAAATAATATAATAAAATAACATAAGAACCATAATAAAAGAAATTAATATCTTAAACTAAAAAAAATCGTAATGTAAACCGTCTAGTATTATGATTGGACGGTGTTGATGTAGACTTAAGAATCGTCCAATCAAAATTCAATGCAGTCAATTTTCCTCCTTGTCATGGTTTTTTATGTTTCAAAATTAATTTTTCGATGTTAACAAACAAATATAAAGTTTTATAAAAATCTGTAATACTCAATAATATATATATATATATATATATATATATATAATTGATTTTATTGATTAATGTTATTAATAATTTACATTAATAAATAATTATAATTAAAAACATTTCTTTATTGTAATTGAATGTTACTTATGTATTTCCTAAAAAATATTATAACATATATTAGATGTTTTAATATAATAGATTTATTTTTATTTCATCTACCTTATTCGTTGAGATAAAATTTATAACATAAATTTAACGTTGTAAATAAAATATCTTTTGGTTCAATAAATAATTCGCACATAAATTGTACAAGATATATAAATACAAAAAATGCATTATAATCTTAAACAAAATCTATTTAATTTCCTTTATATTTTTGCCATTCTAATTAAATTTGCTGTATATACACACACACAGATATATATGTTTCGTATCATGATATTTCCATATCTATACTTTAACTATCCTGTAATTTACATATTTATACTTTACTATCTTATAATTTATTGAAAAATAAATAATTAAAATATTTCGTAAGAAAATTTTTTCCAACAGAATATATTTGTAATAAATCCATGTGAAAAATAATAATAAGTTAAATAATATTATCCAATCATGGTGTTCATAACGCGACGCATCGAAATTTGTATATTCACCATATTTATATACGTCGTTGAAACTGATTAAAATCTCAAAAATTTATTGTTGCAGATATTATTAAAAATACTTGAAAGGATAGGAAGCGGAATTTGATATCTAACGAATTATCTGTATAACATTCTAATCGCATCAACTGTTAATATTTGGAAAAAGTTGTGACCAGTTTGAAAAATGTAGTTACATATATACTAACTTAACATATATTAAATTCTTAAATTTAAGATTTTTAAAGAGATTTGCACGAAATTTCAAGAAAATTTATTAATATTCAATCAAGATAGTTATTATTATTACGTAAATTAATATATATATATATATGTTGAATATATATATATATATATATATATATATATATATATATATATATATATATATTCAACATATATGAAATATTTTTTATCAGTACATATATTTTATCTATAGTAATATATAAATATGTCTGGTAACATACTTATACTTAGAGAAAAAAAAAGGAAAAAAAAATGAAATGATAGCTTTTTTTTTTTATATAATTAAAGATTAAATTAATGATTGAATTGCATTATTATATAGTATGTCAAATACTTTTGAATCTCAATGGATTCTTATTATGTTATGAACATATAAAACTAACAATTGTTACTTTCACACACCTTTTACGTGAAACATCGAAATCTGTTTTCGGGAAAGTTTCTCTGTGCGTTTCTCCATATGTATATTGTATATATGGATATGTCGATAGTCAGTTCGATATAGATAGTTCTATAGTTTCAGTCTGTTTAAGAAGCTTCACGTGTTTATATGTATATATATATATATATGTATATGTATATATATATATATCTATTTTTTCTTCAAATTGTTAAGGTGTCATAAAAGGCCGTTATAATAATCGAAGTAATGAAATGAACATTTTTTTCTCTCATGATTACGTTATACGCTTCAGTCGCGTATACGTTCATCCAAATACATGTGTAAAAAGTTTACTTTTTATTAATTAACCCTAGTTACAAAGTAGAGAGTGAAACGAGAAACAACGCTATATAGAAAAAAAAAAAAAAGAGAAAAAAAAACAAAAATTTATCGAATTTATACGTTTTCTCCGAGTTAAATACCATATCCCTTTTCTCGTTATGTACTATTTATAAATTTTCACAGTAAAAATAATGGCTGGGGTATTCGATATTGAATTGCACGAAGGTGATAACGTAAATCATGATGAGTCCGACGACGATGTTATTGAGACCAGAGAGGTAATTTATTTTAGTCGTAATAAC
Source organism: Vespa crabro (assembly GCF_910589235.1). Classification (NCBI taxonomy): domain Eukaryota; kingdom Metazoa; phylum Arthropoda; class Insecta; order Hymenoptera; family Vespidae; genus Vespa; species Vespa crabro. The sequence goes on from NC_060963.1 coordinate 3,114,927, forward strand.
ATTATGCCAATTTCTTCTTCCTTTTTCTTTTCTTTTCTTTTCTTTTCTTTTCTTTTTTCTTTTTTCTTCCTTTTTAATAATCCCACCTGTTTTCTTTTTTTGTTTTTAGGAAGAATATAGTCATGCCTCAAATGTAGACACAATGTTGGAGTAAGTATGCATATTGAGTCAATATATTATCATATCTTATGTCCTTCGTGTTGTATTCAGATTCAAATAATAATGCACATATTTAAATATGAATGATTGAAATATTAGAATAAATATTAGAATAGATTGAATTATTAGAATTGTATATATTATAGAATTGTATATACACATTGTTGATCTATGATATCTGTCTTAATAGATTTCTACTTGATAAAATAATTTTACATATGTTTAGATCTGATAATTTGGAAAGAGTACAATTGTCAGAGCAAAATGTTAATCCAGGACAAGAGAAGACGGGTCCCCAGGATTTTGAATTATGTAAAATCCTTGGTGAGGGAGGATATGGAAAAGTTTTTCAAGTTAGGAAAGTTACAGGCCAAGATAAAGGCAGCATTTTTGCTATGAAAGTAAGGAAAACTTTACTATAATTAGAAAGATATTTGTTATTTCTGAATTATAAGCAATATCATCAATAATATAAACAACATGTTTAAAATATACAAACATATTAAAACAATACGAGTAAATAAACAAGAGAAAGATATACACTATCTTTTTATATTTTATGTTAGGTATTACGTAAGGCATCTATTATAAGAAACCAAAAAGATACAGCGCATACTAAAGCAGAGAGAAATATATTAGAAGCTGTCAAAGTAAGTATATTGATTATATTTTTTACACTCTTAATCATATACATATATGCATCATATATAAAATATTTTTACAGCATCCATTTATTGTTAATTTAATGTATGCTTTTCAAACTGGAGGTAAATTATATTTGATTTTGGAATATTTATGCGGTGGAGAACTTTTTACGTATTTGGATCGGGAAGGCATCTTTTTAGAAGATACAGCATGGTATGTAGGTGTCGTATTATTTTTTAAATTTATATTATATATTTTGGAAGAGAAAAGAAAAATTATTTATTAAACCAATCAAATTGTAACTTAATTATATATTTTATTTGTATATGTCTGTACAGTTTTTATTTATCCGAGATTATACTTGCCCTGCAACATCTTCATAATCAAGGAATCATATATAGGTATATCTAATCTCTTTCATAAGTAATCTTATTACAATGTTTGTATTTTTCCCTAATATATTTTTATATAATATTATATGCTTACAGAGATTTAAAACCAGAAAATATTTTATTGGATGGAGAAGGTCATGTAAAATTAACTGATTTTGGCCTTTGTAAAGAACATATACAAGATGGTACAGTGACTCATACATTCTGCGGAACCATAGAGTACATGCAAGTATTGATCATCTATCTTTTTCGATAAATAAAAATTTACAGCTATTTTATTTAAGTAGATATTTTATTAGTATTGATTATACAATTTAGGGCTCCTGAGATCTTGACAAGAAGTGGGCATGGAAAAGCTGTTGATTGGTGGAGTTTAGGTGCTTTGATGTTTGATATGCTCACAGGAATGGTACAGTATTATGGATAACAGTGTTATCTGATATATATATATATATATATATATATATATATATAAAATATAAAATATATATATAAAATTTTATATATATAAAATTATTAACAGCCTCCATTCACCGGAGATGATAGAAGAAAAACAATTGAAAAAATATTAAGAGGAAAATTATGTCTTCCACAATATCTTACACCCGATGCAAGAGATCTAATTCGTAAACTGTTAAAGGTTTTTAATTATTATTATAGTTACATAGTACATGATACATATATTATAATAAATTACTTTAATATATATTTTGAAATTTATAGAGGCAAGTTGGTCAAAGATTAGGATCTGGACCTGAAGATGCAGAGCAAATAATACATCATAATTTTTTTAAACATATTAATTGGGAAGATGTTATTTCACGAAAATTGGAACCTCCATTTAAACCATCACTGGTAAATGTTATTTTTGTACTTATTTAATTCGTATTCTAAATAGATGTTCAACATGATTCTCGATAATATATATCAATAATAATAATTTTATAGAAAAGTGCAGATGATACATCACAATTTGATGAACAATTCACTGCAACCATTCCAGTAGATTCACCTGTTGAGAGCACTTTAAGCGAATCCGCAAATATGATATTTCAAGTAAGTGTACTAATTTGCTAATGTGATGACGATTTATTTACGAAAGAAGTAAAATAAGTCAAATCTTGATCTCATTTATAGGGTTTTACATATGTGGCACCAAGCGTTTTAGAAGAAATGTATACACAACCAAGAGTTATAAATGCTAGGAGTCCACGTAGAGAACTTTTAAATACTGGTTTTAGTGGTAGTCTTCACAGTTTATCACCAAGGACTCCAGAAACGCACCTTCGTACGCCTTCTCAGTTTCATCAACTTAGGTAAATTATATCTAAGTAATTAAAATACCTTTACTCCTCAGGATTATAGAGCATTATAAAATGTATTTATAGAGAAAAATAACATACATGTAGGGCTGGCACTATACAATCTCTAATGTGTTTATTACCTGCATATGTATGGTATAATAATATTTCCTTTTCATTTCTTTTTTCTTTTTTTTTTTTTTTTTTTTTTTTCAATATTGTTAGTAGCTAAATATATTTTTATATATAAATAAATAGAAATGAAACTTTTATCACAGCAACGTTCTTAAGGTAATTAAAAAAAAAAGGGTGCCAATCCTAAAAAATGAAAATTAATGTCTCTGCTAATGTAATTATTTCGTTACTTTTCATATAATATAAATGAAATTGGCAAACAATTGATATATGCTGATTTTTAGGCATCATATAGTAGGGCACAATAACATAGAAGATACTGAAATGATGGACGTTGGTCGACTACAGAATCATTTATAGTGGTCAGTGTTTAATAATGCAAACTTATAGGACATTATTGAACTTCCAAATTATATTGCAGAATTAATGTTTCTGCTATGAAAAATTGGTTATGCAATGATCTGCATAATTGGGCTGTAAAGGTCCAAGATGCACATTTAGCTAATTTTTCAGTTTCTATAAATATATATGTGTATGTATGTTATGTATATGTGTATATATATATATATATATATATATATATATATATATATATATATATACACATATATACATATATATGATGGAAATTATGATAAAATATTAACTTTTTGCTACAGAGGCAGTAATGTTAATTATATACTGCTCTTATAGAACGTATAATTATTGAAGTGATGAAATATAAATTTGAAGTATATACATATAATGAAATATGTATTTTACATATCACCACATATTGGTTTTGTGATTATTCTTCATTTCAATCAGGAATAATATATTTACATGCATGAAAACAGATGTGATGAAAATGGGGAATTATATTACAATAAGTTACTCCAAGTGCTCTCTTTTTCTCTCTCTCTCTCTCTCTCTCTCTCTCTTTCACTCTCTTTAATTGGTGTATTGAATATATCAATAATATTAAATATTAATAATCCAGTATAAAAATAATTAAAAAAAAAAAATAAAAATAAAAATGAGAATTGCAAGGAAAGACAAATTCAAATTCTCATGCAAATTACAATTCTAATTAATATAAATATAAGAACAAATAATCTAGTGAAGATAAATATAAATTAAAAAGATTAAGAGTGGATTATGATAAATGAATTATGTCTAAATTAGATATTAGACTAGTATCAAGAATAATCCTCAAAATCAATGTTTAGTGGGACGTAAAAAACATGTTTTAATATACATAAAATCAATATTTCATCGTGTTATAATAAAATATAAACTTTGTGCTATAAGAATATTAATGCTAATCATGCTTAATAACTTCATAAAATATTGTAAAACAGGAGTTATGCATCATATGTTTTATGTAGCTGCTCACTGGATACTATTCTGTAAAATATGAGATAATAATGTCGTTAGTTAATGATACAATAATTATGAACAAATTAATTACTACTCAAACAGAATTTTAACTGCCCAATATTCATAGCTGTTGTTCTCAGGTAGTGTTACACAGTTTGATATTTATACTTTATTCTATTTAGAAGTAAAAAGGAGGAAAAATGGAAAGAAAGCAAATGAAAAACAGAGTTTAATGTAAGTAAAAAGATTGTTATTATTAACACTTTCTTGATATTAAATTAATAAGAATGAAATAACACTACTTTGCAAATACAATTTAAATAGTATTCTTATCACACTTCTATGTCAAAAGATTGAATATATTTGAAAGGTACAAAGTGTAGTAAATAAACGTATTTTATTGTGAAATAAATGCTTTATTATTGTATTGCATCCATTTACACAATGATAGGAATAAAGTAGTATATCATATGTTTATCTTTTTTATCACATATATACATATATATATATGTATGTGTACATATATATATATATATATACATATATATTTAAAGTAACGGCGATAATTATCAATGATTTCGTTGATAAGGAAAATATATTTTTATTTTTATGAGTAACATCTTTAGTTTTATATATTTAACATACTTCAATGACTGATAATACAATAATAACTTACATTACATTATAAATGGTTTTTTATTAATTAAATTAAATCATATACTCCCCAAAAAAGAAAAAAGTGAATTATTTTTCTTATATAATAAAAAATTATTTAATGTAAAAATATAAATTTAATCATATAATCATTTCCTATAAATTATACTTGCGTTATTTTTTTTTTTCTTTTTTTTTTCAATCTTCAGCACAGAAATGCTTTACTTTCTTTCAGTGTTTTTTACGTTTCTTATCACTATGTAATTCATTATTTTTTCTTTTACGACTTTCGCAATCAATGGTCTTTTCTCTGTTCCTTTTTTCATCCTTTATTTTATTACTTGATTTGTATTTGTCCTCCAATTTGTGCTTTGTTTTTCGTTCTTTATCTTTATGTCGATTAAAATTATGATTTGCATGAGAATTTAAGCCTGTCTTTCCTTGTGATTTCCTTTTGTGCTTCCATTTTTTTCTGTTACTTTCTGTACTGGAACTATCACTACTACTACTGCTAGAATCATCACTGATACTATTCTTGCTATTTTTACAATTGCTATCGCTTGAACTTCCACTGTCACTACTACTACTACTGCCATGAGACCTTTTACTATTTCGAACTTTTCTCTTCTTCAATTTTTTATGCTTTATTTTCATATTTTTCTTCTCAAGCTTTTGAAGTTTTCTAGAAAATAAAAAAAAGAAAAAATAATATAAATTTTAATAAAAAAAACCATTTGATATAATTTAAAATATATATTTCATATTGGTCTAAAAAGTAACTAAATTTTACTTTAGCAATTTTTTCTTCTCTTGTTTTGAAAGAGTCTTTAGAAATGTTATCTCAGAATTTTCTTCGTTATCAGAAACCATTAAATGCTCGTGTCCAGGTACACGTAAATGTTGTTGGGCATCCAGTGCAGATCTAAATATGAATAAGAATGCAATATTAGTGAATAATAAATCCTGAGTTATATTTTAAATGAAGCAATAATTTTATTCTTCAAATTTTTCTTACTTCTTAAGAGCTAATCCATCTTCTCGCATTTGTTGCACTAAAGTTAAAGCGTCCGGTGTTTGCGGTAAGTTTGAATTATTTGCCATTACTACGCTCATTGCTTGACTATATAAAGGACATTCTTTGTCTAGAAATAATAAAAAATATATGTGCTTCTAACATCATAGATATATAATAAATTTATATGAAATAATGATAAATTTAATAGAAACCTGTATTTATGTGGCCCCACTTGTGACATTTAATACACCTAACATTTCGAACTTGAATGCCAAAAGGTTGATCTCTTATTTCGCTATCTCCTTTACAATAACTTTCTCTTGGAGCATTATACTTGCGTTGCCATTCAAATTTATATTCTGGTTCATTATCTTCTTTTTCTCTTTCTTTCTTTGCTCCTGGAGGAGGCTCATACATAAAATTAACACTTAATTTATCTTTGCTCTCTTTACTTAAAAGTGCTCTGTAAAATAATTAAATTAAATCTTAAATTCGTGTCATTCTAATAATTACACCCTATATCTATAGTAATAGATGATTTACTTGTTATTATGAAGATCTTGCTCTTTCTCATATTGAACGCGTAATTCTTCTTGCTTCTTTTTGTAAGCTTCAGCTTGTTGTTCTGCCATCCATACCTATAAGATTTATTTTGATTAATATAACCATAAATGACAAGATAACGCTCTTGAAAAAGAAAGGTTAAAAAAATTATACGCACTCGTTTTAGATTGTCTCTCGAAGCTGGATGAAAAAATTTCTTGCACATATAATTATTAAATCCCTTCCCCATATTTAATAATTAACTATACAATTTATTTCAAATAAAAAGAAAAATATTTATTTCTAAATTTTTTTTCAAGACTTTTTGACGTTAATAAGTATCACTGAATGCCATTTGATATCGGTAGCCATTATAAAATTTTTATAAAACAACCTAGTCATTTTTTAACTAAATTATTTTCATATTCGTAAAAATAATTTTGTAATTTTTTTTACAAAAATATAACATAATCTTTTATTTAACTAAGTTTAAGACTCCCTAATTATTACTATCTAAAAATAAAATAAAGTAATATTAACATTTTTTTTTTTTTTTTTTTTTTTTTTTTTAATATTTCTTTTGACTCATACGTCAGTTGAAAAAGGAAATGTGACGTAACTTAACCTCATGTTGATGCTTGCTATCAATTGTTGCCAGCTTATATTTGAACACAAGTGATAAGTTTATTCCTTATAATTGTTGTTTCGTGTGAAATAAAATATATAAAGTAAAATATGTTAAATACAGAATTAGAATTGTTTAATAATGACTTTATTGGACATTGTTAAAAATATTATTTAAATGGATCGATGTATGCGATCAACCTTGGTCATTCTCTTCTTAATGTTGAGTCGTTGACTTATATTTTCTAATAAATAGCGTGTCTCAATATAATATCATTGTAATTTCATCTGTAATAGTTCATTCAAAAAGTTTGTACAGGATGAAAATCAACGAAAAAAATATGGTAGCATTTGCGACATCCGCAACACCGGTAGATAGAGAAGGCTGGTTAAATAAACGCGGTGAAGTTAATCGTGGATATCAACGAAGATGGTTCGTTCTTAAAGGGAACATATTATTTTATTTTGATCGACGCGGTGATAAAGAACCTGTAGGTATGATCGTTCTTGAAGGATGTACCATCGAATTGACAGAAGACGAAGAACAGTTTGGATTTAAAATTGTATTCCATGGTCCAAACAATAGAAGCTATGCACTTGCAGCTGAGTCACAAGTAAATTATTATAGAAATTACAAGATAATACATATTTATTATAAATTATTCAAATTATAACTATTTATTAAAATTTTATTACCTGTAGGAATCAATGGAACAATGGATGAAAGGTTTGGCATGTGCCAGTTATGATTATATGAGGTTGATGGTAGCAGAATTACAACGGCAATTAGATGCTGCAGAAGAAGAAGTTGAAACATTAACTCCACCACCTCAATCTCCTAAGGCACCACCAAGACAAAGACACAATCCTTTTAACAAGCCAGAATCTCATCATCGTTCTCAGAGCGTTAGATCTGCACCTGGTAGAACAGAAAATGTACCTCGTACAAGAATCACATTTAGGGAATTACATACGGCATATGGAAGAAGAATTCTGGCAGATTTGAATGCATGGAGACATGCAAAAAAAAACGCAGAAGCACCATTGATAACTCTGTAATTAGTGACTGTTAAATTGTAAATATTTATATTGAAAGTATATTACTGTACTTGGAGTGTTAAATAAGTTTAGTTGTAATATAAAAAATACTTTTCTTTCTCTTCATTTATATAATGCTTTAAATTATTTTCTTTTTATCCTAAGTTTTTATGATCATTAAATACTTATATATATATATATATATATATATATATATATATATATATTCAGGATGTGATAAAGTGTAATTAATATAGAAATTTATGTACATATATTTTATTATCATTTAATAGTGGAAATACATGGAATAAATCAATAGCCATGCATGAATATCACAGAACCAATTTATATAAAATGATATATATTAATTGCATATAGTGAAAAATTGCAAAATATAATATATAGCAATATTTATATTTAAAAAATATAATATACAGCAAATACTGCAAAAATGTTGTAGTAGAGTTATTCATTAGAAGTTTTCTCTTTTGTACAAGCCTTCACATAAACGTATTGAATATGATTACATGAAATATTATTTTCAACTTGTGCATTTTCTAACTGTTCACAGTAAAAAATATATAATATGTTTTTATTAACAATATATAGAAAGTCTAATATTATATATTGTACAAATCAATGTTAAAATAACATTTTAATACATTATTAGTATTATTAATTTTACATTAGAATAAAATATTCAAATGAAGCATAGCATATTTTATTTAATACTTATTAAAAATCTACCTTAAAATGAGATTTTCAATTTCTACATATACGTATATAAAAAGCTATGCAATATTTATCATACGTTTATATGCAACTATTTTTTAATGCACACAGCAGTATGATTTACATGATACAATTTCTGCGGATTCGTTTAAATATTCTAATAATAAATTATATATTAAAATACTTTTAAATAATTCTTACAGCGAAATTTGAAAATTATACTTATTTAAACTTAAAAACATTTCTTTTCCTTGCATCACCAGGAAGATGACGTGCTCCTAAAAGGAGCCGAGCTTTGTCTTCCTCTTGAGGAGCAGATTCTTCTTGTGGACCCCTTGGTTTGATTTGCAATTTTTGTTTAATGGCTTGACTCAATATTACACGACGAGAATCGCTTTTCATTGCTAATAAAAGATCAAGCCACGTCCAAGTAACATTATGATATTCTAATGTTGGTATCACTAGCGCAAAATCTCGAACGTCTTCTAAATTTTTCTCTTTATTGCCCTACAAAAAATTAATCAAATTATATTATAAAATAGTAAGGTCCATTTCAATTGATATATAAAAGTAATATTAAAATTACCTTGTAGGATACCCGAACAGGTACTTCTGGTATTTTAATGTATATAAACAATTTATTTTTATCAGCTCTCTCCTTCATTTTTTCTACGTCATCTCTTCTTTCAATGGGTACATAAAAGGATGAATCTCGTTGTGGTGCTGGTGGTTCCTCGATTCCTTCCGGATCTCTTTCAGGGAAACAGAATTTTAGCATTGTATTGAAGAATTTTTTGGTTAATCCTAAAAACATAATAACGAATAATAACAATTATAGAATATTATTTTATTCTCATTTGTTAGTTTCTTACCAATTGTTAAAGGAACTACATTAATTTCGAAATGTTCCTTTACTGAAATACCAGCAACAGGTGCTTTCTCTCTACAAAACACTCTTAAAGCCCTTTGCCTATCAACAGGCATATTACTTTGTAATTCGGTCGGAGTCAAAACTTCTGTGTAGATTTGATTAGGCAATAAATTTGTCATTCTAACATATCCTAACTCCAAAAGATGTTCCACCGAATCATCTGTTTTACTTGTTTTTGTATACAAGAAATTAGTCAGAATTAAGTCTGCTATACCTAATTGACCATCCGCGTCAGTGAGTCTCCATTGAGCATGCTTGAAACAAATTTCTGCTACTCTTGCAACTGCTGCTGGTTTATCTTTTAATGTCGTTGAAGCACTCGGTGGTGCGGTAGTTTCTTTATAACAACTTAACATCACATCAAGCTCTTCAGCCTTTGCACTGAGTTGTTCCTTACATTCAAAAACTCGAGCTTCTAATCGTTCCATTTCAGCCAGTAAATCAGAACTTGATTCATCGGCAAGTGCTTTCTGTACTAGATATGTCTCGCGTTCTAATCTTCTCAATTTTGCAACTAATCCACGCACAGTATTTTGCAATTGTTGTATAGGTCGTTTTTGATCTTCAACAGAATGTAATTGTAATTGAAACCTCATTCTTTGTAATCTTTCGGAAGCTTCTTTTCTGCGTGGCTCTACATATAATAATAGATTATTTACAATATCCAAAATCATTGCATATTGTAAGGAGTTTGTGCATACATCTAAATCATGATGCATCAATGTAAATGCATCTGCAGCTGATAGTTCCTTTCTTTCCCATAAACTAACTTCTTCTCTTGGTGGCGGTGGAATATTATCTACAGATCCAACATCTAAAGCTTGACCATAGCCAACATAAAAAAACTCGCATTTACATCTTGATACAATACGTTGTAATTGATGTTGTGGTCCGCCAGCACCACCTACGGTCTGACTAACTACACCACCTACACTTTGACCTGATCCTACAAGAGCTGGTACATCTGGTAAGCCTGCTATCACTGTAGAATCTTTTTCCTAAAATCGTTCATTGTCAATAATGTTAATTTGTAACAGGAATAGTTTATAATAGTTAATTATACAGAAATATACCTGTATATTATCCAATGTTAACCACATAATATTGTCATCAATATTATCATCAATATTTGCACTAACTGTAGCATAATACTGCATACATTCTAAAGAACCAACCCAGGTAGTTTTTGAAACAAGTGTTCTCTCTTTCCATACAGGTCGATGAACCCTTTGTAATATTTCTGCTTTTGCTGCTGATAAAATTACATATCCACGTGTTTCAATTCCTTTCAATAATACTTGACTATTCACTAATGCAACTGTAAAGAAAATAATTTATAACATAATGCAAATTATAAAATAATCGAATGTTTTATTGGATAGGTTTGATCTCTTGTTCCATCTTACTGAGCCAATTTTTGTGTAAAACATCATCCTGATGACATGCTGCGAGTCCGCGTAATTGTTGACCTCTTGTTTGTACTGATAAATCATCACTGAATGCTACTGGTTTATTGGCAGCTTCAGCAATTAATCTTTGCAACATTCCAGCAGCTTCTCCTTGCTGTGGTTTAGAAGATGTTGATGGTGTTGCTTGGGTAGGTGTATTTTGTGATTCAACAGCTCTAATTCTATTTTTATGTGGTGTAGAAGTACTTTCTCTATGAAAACCTTTTAGAGCTGCTGTTGATAAATTTTTTTTAAGTTGCTGCGTTTTAATAAATGAATCAAAAAGAGCAAATGCAACATCTCTGTTTGTTTTAGTCCAAGCTCCTTTCAAATCGTGTACAGCTAAACGATGAGTTGGATTATCACCGCTTACTCCTGTGACCATAGCTTCTCTTCCATAACTAACTCGAGCAACACTAAGACAATAACATTTCTCAACTGGCTGTCGTAACGAAGTACTTTCTTCTTCTTCTTGTAATGCACTTTTTAACCAAATTTCTGCATCGTTTAATTCACAATTCATATAAATAACAGACCATTCTGCCCTTGGACGATGTATGAAGCCATCGTCGATCGGATGAAGAGCTAGATTATGTTCAGAACTACATGCTACTTTTCCACCAGTTACTTCAAATCCTCTTTGCATAGCAAAGGACATCCAGTAACTTACATGAAAACGATGAAATGCTAATGTTAATCTAACTTTTCTATAGTGCCTGCTTAATTGTTTTTTTCTTGGTCTAATATTCTTAAATAGTGGACCTTTTCTTGTAGGTCTTGTCGCACCTGACAATATAAACTTTAAATTCTCAAACCATCTGAGAGTACTGCCATAAAGCAAGGCTGTTGGTGCACTTGTCAGTGTGGGAGATCCAGTAGGTTTAGTTTCTAAAGATAAACTAACATTTAAATTTTGTGAACGAAATGCACGGAAAGAATCATGTTCTTGATTGCTAGAATACTCTGGTAATCTATCCGGAGCACAAGGTATTGCAGCATGATGATCTCTTGGATCACCCAAACAAACCCATGCTAATTTTATGCTTAATCTAACATTAGGTAAATGTAATAATCTACAATCATCATATTTGCTGGCCGTACGAACGTATACATCGAAATCTCCTTTAATTATAATTTTTCCTTGTGTCCAATCAAGTTCTAGACCTGTCCATGTTAATTCCATTTCTTCTGTAGTATTATAAGGATCTAAAGAGCCATGTAATAAGACAGTTAATTGTTTCACACACAAAGTTATTCTTCCATGAAGGGCTAATCTCATTTTATCCCAAAATGGCAATGGGGGACTGGGATCCCGAGATGGATGGATTATCTTTTCAAAGCTAAGATTACATTGTGCTATAACTGGTTCCCAACATGGACCAAATGCATATCTGAATTTATCTATATCCCAATTAAGGTCATGATAGTATTTTAGTGACGTCATTCCTCTTTCTACAACAATATCATCCCAAGGTGGTCCAATTTCAATTCGTACTGTACGTCTAGCCCTAGGTAGTGGTACCGCTTCAGCGCCAGCTAATCGACCCCAAATACTAAGACTTTCAACTAAAAGCAGCGGTTGGGGAAAATCTCGCAATTGTAATTTCCATTCTGCACATTTTAAACTGATACCTCTGACCCAAAGTGTATTGAACTCCAGGCCATCCTCAGGCCAAGGAGTTTCTGGATCCATTTCTCTTATAGCTTTAATTGCATTTTCTGTACCATTTATAGAAGGATCAGCTAAAGTCAATATTTCTAAATCCAACATAGACCAAGCAAATAATCTCGTTCTTGCTGGTCCTGTACGTTGCATTTGTTTCCATCTCTGTACATAGATCTCTGCATTTTTCTTATTCAGACTAGCATATAATTCTTCTACTTTGTCTTGTGGTAGAAGTAAATGAGCACGACAAAGTTCTTGTACTTTAGTATCCAACATCGCTTGACGTTTCAGACTTTCTTTATATTCATCTTCTAAAAGTTCATAATTATCTCGTAATCGAACTTCGAATGGATCGTCACTTACTTCAAAAATCCACTCTTTAATCTGTAAATAATACATAGCAACGTTGAAAGTATGTGAATATAATTAATTTGTTTTATAATTATCCAAAAAATATATATATATATTTACTTTTATAATTAAATCACATGGCAAGTGTGTTTGTTTAATTGATCCTGTTGAATGAATATCCTTTAACCATTTCTTAATACTAAACAGTTCATTTTGTATAGCTTCGGTAAACTGATGTTCATAAGGAAAACAAGCTTTAACTGATTCAATATTGAGGGCCCAAGTTTCATTCCATTCTAAGAAAAATCCTTCATTATTTTGTCTTTCTAAACGTACTTCTTCATTGTTAGACACTCTGACTAATTCAAATCCTTCAATCATAATTATGTCAGCCATATCTAATGTCGCACGGATATAGTTAAGCTTCCATTCACCCTGTACCCAACGTAGTTGATCCGAAGAAAGTTCCAAGAAATGCTTTGGTGATATATCAATAGAAACAGTAATGCCTCCAGTAGCTAGTAAATCTATGAAACGCTTTTTTCTTTGAGTACCTACATCTCTATTCGTTAATGTTTCTTTGGATATAAGAGATCTAAAGTCTTTAGATTCCATCCAAAATAGTAAAAGACGTAAATGTAAGTTAGGGCTCCATGCTATGCTTGTACCATCAAGACTTATATTTATAATATCTGAACTAATAGCACATTTACATTTTCTTATAGCCAAAAATGGATGAGTTAAAGCTTGTGCATGTTGGCAAACAATTGGTTCATATTTATTAAGAGTTATAGCACTTACTCCTTCAGCAACTGCTACAAGTCGTTTAACATTATTCTCCATACTTGCAGCATCAAGACGCATCATAATGCATAACTCATTTTCGGCAATAAAAAAAATATTGCAATTTGTAACTTTCAGATTTAATTGAGTAGCGTTTTCCGATCTTTTAATTTTTTCTTTTGTCGGTTTTATATATTTTTTACAACACCTGAAAAAAACATTCCCATATTATGAATGTAAAATTTGTAATGAAAATCATATTAGAAACATATGAATATAAAGAATTACTTGAAAGCTTGCTCAAGGAATCGGGCGAGATCTAAACTCCATTCTGTTACAAGAGCATCTACAGCAATTCCTATAGCATTAGTACGAGTTGTTGCTAATAATACACCAACTGAAAGTGGACTACCCCAACAATGAGATGTTTCAAGATTATTTGTAATAGCTCCATTTAAAGCACAAAATAAAGATTCAATTATCAATTCTGTATTGCTATCTTCGATTTCACCTATTCAATAAAAAACTTAAATTATCAAAGTTCTATAAAATGCCAGAAGATAAAATTATTTAATTGAACTCAATTTATACCTAGGACTGTATTCAAAGAAAATTTCATGTGTGCTACTCCACAAGAAGCTTCTGGTGCATCCGGAAGCTTTATAACCAAAGATGAGTCATATAATTCAGTATTTATCTTAACTTCAACCCATGGCAGTTTACTAGTTAAGGACACGCGATCAACAGGTTTAGGTATTTCGTTTTGTGCACTTTGCAATATTGATTCCCAATCTTTGTAATCATAAAAGATTAAAAGACTACTCAATTGAACTGATATTTGTAAAATATCTTGCTCCATCTATGTGTAAAAATATATATATATATTTTTGAAAAAAAAATTAAATATATATATATATATATATATATATATATATATATTAGAATAAATTTGAAAGAATGTTACTCTCTTGTAAGCTTACTTTTGCATCTATTAGTAATGATTGCAAAGTAACAACAGGAAATTTTCCACGAATGGACAACCCTTCTAAATTCACAGTGAAATTTAATTGAGGGCTGTGTGGCTGAAATTTTGCTATAGCTTGCAATCCTTTCATTATGCCTTCTAAGCCAATAATACCACCATCTTCTCGTCCTGCAATGACAGAAGAATTTCCTATCTTCAACATAAAGTCCTGAAATATCAATTATAAATGCTATTAATACATATAATTATTAAGAAATAAATATAAAAATTAATTCTTACCTTTGGTATAATTGGTGCTAATCTAGCCAGCAGATTATCAGTAATTTTGCTATCTATGTTAGAACATGAAGATCCAGTTGTTAATGATTTTCTATCTCTTAAAAATTGCATAAGACCTGGTCCTCCAGAACCTTCTGTTTGTGTCACACCAACATACAATTTCTATAAATAAAATCTTGTTAAATATAATTTAATTAGAAAAAATAAATTTTGTATTATCCAATTATAAATGATAATGCTATGTGTCATTGTTATACCTCAACTGAAATTTCTCCTTGAGCTTTAAGAGTTGCTTCTGCTGTACCTGCAAAAGTGATCTGCGATAAACAAGCATCAGATGCATGTCTTAATAATTTCATTGCTCCTCCAGAAACTGTAGCAGAAGCTAACAGAGTACGAGCTCCGTGTACAACACTACCATCTAAACTGAGACTTTCTGCACTGCCATTAGCTAACCATCCATTACCAAGTGCAAGAAGACTCAAATTTTCAATATGTACAGCCATAAACTAAAAGATTATATGTATAAATATATTTAATAGAAATATATTTTTTAGAAATAATCAAAACATTGATAATATATATATATGTTATAAAATATATATATATATATATATATATATATATAAAATATATGTTACCTGTACAAATGTTATAATTATTGGTGAAATCTTTTTATCCCTAAAATCTAATAATTTACTTGCTTCTTTCGAATGATGATTAGATTCAATAGGAACATCTTTATTAATTCTAACATCACGCATAACTACTGCTAACAATTTAGCTACATCGCTGCTGAATAAACTGCTACGAACACTTATTTCTTCAACTTGCTAAAAGTAAACAGGATATATATACATATATAAAATTTAATGTTTAAATCAGAAGAATAGATAAGTAATATAAAAGTGATACTGACCAATGTAAAGCCATTCTTAGATATATTGACATCACGAAGAATAAAGTATGGTAAAGAAATATGACCAACCCTTAAATGTATTTTATATTTCCTTTTTACTAACCATGCTAAAAATCTTGGAATTACCCTATAATAATTTAATAATTACGGATCTATTAGAATGATAAAAAAAAAAAGAAAAAAAAAATAAAAGAAAAGAAAATATATAGTTCTGTATATAAATCTGGTACTTACCAAGTAAAATTACAGTATAATATAAAAAAGGCTATAAAAAAGGCAAATAAGCCAGTCATTTTTAATTATATAATATTACATAATATTGCAAAAAATGTCATTCTCAGAATTATAAAATCTTCATATTATTAAAAACAATAGTTTTCTTTTAGATAGTTAAAACATTCACTTGTTGCAGGTTAACTTATTATGCCGACATATATAGACTTTTTAGACAATTATTTTTTTCTTACATTTATGTTATTCTTAGATTTGCTCTCGTTTCTTACGAAAACGATACATCGAAATATTGATCCTACATTGCAATGTATTATCGAAAAATTTAATATACGTAATACTAAAAGTTACAAAAGTGACGTATTAAAAACTGACTTTCGCCATTTGTCCACCTCATCGTATACATTGTAAAGAATCTAGCAGAATAACCATGAATAAATAAATGGTCCCGGTGTCAATTTTTTTTTTTTTTTGTTATTACTTATTAAATAATGTTCTTTGCATAAAATACTCATTCCGTGAAATTTCAAATCTCTATCTCTTCGTTTAAAGGTAATATAGGAAAAAATTTATCATTTTTTCTAAAGCTAATTTTTGTTCTAAACTTTATCTTTTTCTTCGTTATTACTTAAAATATAGCTAAATATTAACTCTTTCATATATTTCTTTTTTTTTTTTTTAGAATTATACATCAATTATTAAGGGTAAAAAGAAATAATTTATTTTTTGGTGATGTTTTTTGAAACAAAACTTTCAGTGACACCCATGAAAAAAAAAAAATTAACACTATCTAATTAACACTATCTAATTATTATTTGTGGTAATATTAATTTGCAAGATAATTTATGAAATTACTTTATATTTCATTGTTCAATTAAATGTAGTTTATTTATAAATATATTTTTATAATTTTTTAATGTTTATGCGCAAACTTATCAGTAAAAAAAAGATGCAAAGAATATTTGCAATGAGAATTTTGTAGGAATATGTTTAAATTACCAAGGTGTGTAAGTTCCAAGATACGTGTGACAAATAGGACAATAATGATCGGTATTTTTACAAGAATTCAACCAATATGGGATCATACAACAAGGCCAGCATCTATTATTAATATCAATATCGATAAATAATGAATAATTAATTCTAAAAAAAAAACTATAACGAATATTAAGATTATCCAAAATTATACATGTTGTTTTTATAAATCATATATATATATATATTTATATGTAACACGAAAGAAAAATGATTTTATGTAAAGTATTATTTTTGTTTAAGAAATTAATTAATGTATAAATATTTAAAAAATATTGAAGGATAAATGACACTTTTCGTTTTCATTTACTAACCCACAAAGACAAAGAAGAAATGCACTTAAATGTACAATATTTGATCGACGAACTTCTGTCAGAGTAATGACAAGGGCTAAGCATCGTGTACAAATAGTAGCTATGGGTCTTGGGGACCAAGAATTAGCACTTGCTAGAGAATTGATGAAAAGATAATGTGAAATAATTTTAATTACATAAGAATCTTTTAATTTCATATTATCACAATAAGATTTAAATAAAATATTCTTATTTATTACAAAATAATAAGATTTTTAATAAGTTTCATGTTAATGAAACGATATTTACGTGAAACGGAAAGATCTTCTTCCGTAAAATATGGGCTAAGTTGAATACCCTGAGATTGAGCATAACTTGGCGGAGGAGTAGGTGCTACAAAAGACGATTGATTCGTAGGTGAAAAAATAAATCTTCTGATATCGTGTAAATTTGTTTGTGCAATTAACGATTCTTGATGTAATATCGTTCCTGGGCTAACATATATCGATGAATATGTAGGTGGAGCCCCTCTCAAACTTGGAACTGTATCTGTCTATTAGCCGAATTGATTAGAAAAATACGAAGAAGCAACTACGAGAAAATCGATTAAAACATGGGAGAGATAAAACATTGCAACCTCTTCGTCCGTCGTTGCAATACAACATAGATATTTTCTTAATCTCCAAATTCTACGAGATTGTCTTACTCGATTAACGAAATTATTTCTTACAGATGATATACTTCGTCGTGGTAAATCAAACGCTTCTTCGATCGACAGCTGTAGATCTCGATTAACTTAATAGAAAAAAAGAAAAAAAAGAAAAAACAAGAAATAAATAATTATAATACGTTTAATTTTTAATTTGTTTTTATAATAAATGAATCTCTCTTACAATTTGCTCTAGACTATATTTTATTAATATAAAAACGTAACTTACATATCGACGTTGGATCGTGTTGATCGACTACATCTACAAGTATACTGTGTACATCAGGCGAACGATTGTTATAATCTGTAGTGATTGTTAGAATCTCGCTTTTAGGAATAGATCCTATAGAAGATAAAGGAGTAGTGGATATTTGTAAAATATCTTTTGTTGGTACAATGGATGGCATAGTTGACACGGACGAAGAGTAAGGAATTGCAGCTTGCGTTGTCGTAGCGTCACAACTAATTGTAAGTTTCATTGACATCTTTGAAGTATTGATACAATAAATTAATTAAGTACTTGATTTAAATACATATACAACATGCTTTATAAACATTTAATCTCGATATAATTAATGTATTATAGATTAAATGAATCGTCGTTACATGTTTTATTAAAAAGAAAATTCGTTCAATATAGATAATGTTTAATATAAGAGAGAGAAAGAAAAAGAAAGAGAGAGAGACAGAGAGAGAGAGAGAGGGTGAAATAATCTTTTAATTAATTTTTTGATATTTATACCTCCTTTGTTTGCTTTGCAGAAAAAGTAAATTTTGAACCGTTAATAATCTTTTCTTCGATATTGGTTACGTTTTGAATCGATTCATTGTTTGTAATATCTAAAAAGGGCAATTCCGTCATTGTATCTTCTTCGATATACGAAAAATCTTTCTCCGGGTTCATTGATGACGCACCTTCCATGCTTGGCTTAATCATTTCTAACTTCATAAAAATTAAAGATTTTGGTGTCGTCGCTATTGACGATTGTTCTTTGAGTTGAGAATCATTTAATACTTCATTCGAACTTTCATTTTCGTATAATTTCGAATTTACTGCATTATTTGCAGATGCTATAAAAAAATGTAACCTTTACTAAGAATTTATACTAATGATATAACAAATATAAATAATACTTTTTTCTTCGACAGATTGCCTTTTCATGATCTATTTATAAATCATTCTTTTATTCGCAATAATTAATAAAATGTCTTTTCATTTTTACTCTTTGAAACTAAAATACTGTGTCATATATATAATTTATTATTACTTTATATGTATTAATAATACATCGTAATGAATGGTACATTCAAAATAAGTGCTTTAAGATTTGCCCACTCTGAAACTATATTGACAAAAATCTGAAAGATTATCGAATAGAATTAATTATTATTATTTCATTTATTCGACAAATTCATCTACGAACTTTATATATATATATATATATATATATATATATATATCTATATATATACTTTTTTCAAATAAATTCTATATTCGTACAATTAGATATAACCTTAAATTGTCATTTCAAATTCGATTTTACCGCCGCTTGAAATGAATAAAGATGTCGCTATCCAATAATACATATTCGTCTTATTCTTTCTTTGAAATGTTACAAAGATTCAAAAAAAACATAGATAAAAAGCATAAGGGATTCTTTATCTCACCAAAATCATCCTTTCGAGTAAAAGTATGCAAAAAGAAAAAACATATCCTTTTGTGAAGAAACGTAAATTCGTAAGAATGGCGATAGAGTAAGTGAGAGAAGCGCTTGCTCGGCATTACAAAAGCGTTTCGTGTGGCGCTATTAGGAGCGTGCGCGCTGATGCCATTACGTGCGCGAGGCGAGAACAGCCGAAATGGAGGAGAGTCAAACATCGGAAAGTGTCGCCGTGCTACCGGACATGTCCGAACCGTTGACGAGCGAAACCGAGGAAGCGTCCGCCCTAACGACCGAACACGAGGCGCATCCTGTGGCCGTCACGGCGAGCGTCACTTCTGTACCGGGTGTTCCGGGTGTTCCTGGAGTTGGTGTACCGGTTTCTTTGCCTGTTGGTTCTATCATCGGTGTGGCAAACTCTACCAATGGGACGACCTTCAACGTCATCACCTCAGAGCAATTGCAGGTATATATAAAAAAAAAAAAAAACGAAAGATATATTCATCACATGCTCGATCGATTCTGAGGTCATTCGTAAATTAACGATTGACGAAATATTCGAAAATTTAAATAAGTTCTTATGTAAATGATACACATATACTATATACATTTTGTTCTGTATGTTATTTTTGTCATTGAATTTTATAATTTATGTATAATACACGAACAATAGAAATATGCTTAAAAATAAAATTGTATTTCATCGTTAAATTAATCAGTTTACGTTATTTTAACAATAATAAATTGTAAATAAAGTTCTTCTTTTGTAGCTTCCAGGTTCTGGACAATTCAAACAAATGTTATGCGTTGATAATGGTTTCATCTGTGAACCACGTCATGACAAAGATGCAGATCCTCTAAGATGGAATGGAGAATTGAAGGCAACTCATATAGTTATTCAAAATAGTACGGATGAGGCAGAATCCGAGCAAATACATGTATCTGCAGCTAATTCGCAACCAATATGCAGTTGGTCAGAATCTGCCAATTTGGCAGTTTTGCCTGTTAGATGTAAAAATACAAATGCAGAATTGCATAAAAGTAGATTTGGATCAGGTGGTAGAGGGCGATGCATTAAATTAGGGCCAGACTGGTATACACCAAGTGAATTTGAAGCCTTTTGTGGAAGAGCATCGAGTAAAGATTGGAAAAGAAGCATCAGATTTGGTGGTAGAAGTTTACAAACACTTATAGATGAACAAATTTTAAAGCCGCATGCGACATCATGCACCTGTGCTGCCTGTTGTGATGATGACAGTGCAGTGAGTAATTTAAATTATTTTTTAGTTATCCTATTAATATCTGATTTGTAAGTGCAATATTAATCATTTATGGTTACAGACAGGACCTGTACGATTATTTACACCATATAAACGTAGAAGAAGAGCCAGGGATACTTCTGACGGTGAAACTCCATCTCGAAAACATAAAAGTGAAAATTCGAGGGATGGTAGTAACAATGATGAAAGTGACAATGAAGTAGTTGTTCCTGACAAAGAAGTTTGGCCACAATTTGTATCTACAGATGGTTTAGTTGTACAACAATCTCAAGATCAGGATTCTGTAGTGCAGGGCGTGCATCAAACAGAGAATGGACAGAGTGAAGATATTTTTAAAAAATTGGATGAAATATCTAATAAAATGTTAAAGTTGGCTTATGAATTTAAACGTACAGTAGATGAAGCAAAAGAAATCAATAGACAACAAAGAAGAGAACAAGCATTAGTTGCACAATTGGGTGGCAGAGGAGATGTTATTGAAACTGTTGGTCTACAGCCTGCATCTGATACACATAATAAAAAAGTAACGTTAAGTGTGTTTGTGCTTTTTTGTATTGCATATAAAATATTTTTGCTCGCATGTATGTTTATTTATTTTTTTTTCTTTTCTTTTTTTTTTTTTAATAAAAACTCTGTTTTTAGTGTGCCAATTGCAATCGAGAAGCATTTGCTGAGTGTTCTTTATGCAGACGTACACCATACTGTTCTACATTTTGTCAACGTAAAGACTGGGCTGGTCATCAAGTAGAATGTGTGCGAGGTGCCGCTGAAACTGTTATGCTTATAGTAGAAAGCAGTAGTACAGATACTAGTGCTCTTGCCACAACTACAGGGGACCAATAGCTAGTGTTTCTTACACCCATTCACCAAAGGAATATAGAAAGAGAACAGTCTACTATAGAAACTTCACAATTAAAAAAAGAGATGAAGACTTGAGATAAAGATTAAAGAGATGAAGATTGAAGATTCCTGGCTAATAGTAGCCTAAAAAATTTTGTATATATTATAGTAGCTATTTTTTACATAAGTTATAGTCTACTATTTAAAGACTATCAATGAACGTGTATAAAAGCAAGTTGTTTTTGATGACCACACTCATGCATTAACATAATGAATATCTGTATAAATGATAGTACATGTTATGTGTGGGAAACTTGATCCCTTCAAAAAGGAAAGTTCGTTGTATATATGTTAGTTACTATAATAAGTATCATATTACATTCTTCAAAATGTATATTTGGAAAGAACGTTAAAATGAAAAATGACCAAAGGAGAGGTAATCTATAAGCTTCTGTAAGATTATTTGAGTATTGGGTTATTCAGATATTTCATATTGATTTGTAAAGTAATAATTTTTAGTTTTCGCAAATATTAATAGAGAGAAATTTAAATAATTGTATTAAAAATCATTTATAATTTTGCTGAGCAACCCAATATAGTGTCATCATACCTTTTGTTTATAATATAGTTTTATAGGAATAAAAATTTTTTTTTATTATAAGCTTTTTTATGAAAGTGATATTTTCTTATAGAATTTTAGTACAAATATCAAGTATATCACATTTCATTATTCATTTTCTATATTGTTTTAATCTAAATTGATTGGCATTGTACAAACAAATACACCATTTATTTTGAATATAATTTAAGTATGATTTAATGAGGCAATAATGATTAAGTTATTTTTTTAAGTCTGATATAAACCCATCATTTTCTTTATCCTGATTATTGGTAAACATGTACAACAGCTTATAGTATTCTAGAGATTTCTACAAACAAGATAACTTTTGTAACTTAAACAATGTTTTTTTTTTTCCCCCTGAAAAAAGAACTTAATGTGCACATCTGTTTTTTACAAACAACGTATTGTGAATAGCTATAACACTATCTTTACGTTGTATTTAGGATTATCCAATTTTTTTTTTTTTCCTTAAAAATTTATGAATAGACAGAGTATAGAATAAAGTACTATATTCTATTATTTTTTTTTATTATCTTTATATAGTTTTATGTACTGAAAATAGAATTGATAAACATATGATTTGAATATATATTTACTGATTACACATATTTATATTCAAAGTTCATACACATTACTTTTTTATATTTCACAGAAAAAACGATAAAAAATTTCGTACCATTATTTATATATAGTGATAAAGAAATCTAATTTTAAATTACATTTTGTACATACTCTTGTACATATAAAATTAATAATTTACTTTTACCCACCGTATATTTGGAAATGTATTTATAATTAGGCTAAAAAAAAATATAGCAATGGTATGTACAGGATCAGCAAATACAAAATATAGATGATAAGATTTGAATGTTTATAAAAATTTAATTTACTAAATATCTTTGTAAAATTTATATCGATTATGTATTTAGAAAATTTTTACAAAAGAAACGCTTAATAATTTCCATAATGTTTCAATCTGTATAAAAATGCTCTATGTGATCTATTCGATACACCTAAGTAACCACTACTAGGAGAAAAATCAATAGCAGAGGGCATTGACATTGTTGTTTGAAATGTGGGAAAATTTGAAAATACGTTAAACGATGGCAAATGTAACATTTTAAAAGCATTTGCCTTTTTATCGGAAGCCATGGCTAATATCTCTGATGTAGGATTAAATTTCAATCCAGTAATAGAAGTAACAAGATTGAAAATCGTTTTAAGTGGTGCTGGAATTTTTTCTTTTAGTACTGTATTTATGTCATACAAATTAACTACTCCTTCCCTACTACCAGTAGCTAAAAATTGACCGTTCGGAGATATTGCAGTAACTGAACAAGACAAGCATCCATCATCCACTGCACGATGTATACATGTTCGACTTTTTATGTCCCAAATATACATTTCATTGTCATCTTCAAGCATACAATAAAACGAATATTGAATTATATAATTTTACTTTGAAGATAAGTAAAATGTTTATTATTTACCTCCGTGTGTTATGAGTGTTTTATTGTCAGGAGTAAATGAAACTGTTCGACATTTTGTATTCATATTTAGAGTACCAATAAGTTCTTTGGAAGAACTTGTTAATAGATAAATTTCACCTGCTCTTCCACACAGTGCTATCAATCGACCATCAGGTGATACTTCATATTTCTGAATAACATAATTTTGAAAAGTTATTCAAATAGAAATATGCAAGAGAGTATCATTAATATAATTTAAATAAAATTTCAAACCTTCATATTAGTAATACCATGTGGTAATGGTATCTTATAAGTTTTTCCACTAATCAAATTATAAGAATGGCAATATGAGTAAAATTGAGATCCTGATAGAACTTCTGTTCCTTCTTTAAGAAATTTTGCTTTACTAATTGGAAACTTCTTATATTGCATACTATATAATTTGTTGTTCTCTATACCATCAATCTATATATATTAAAAAATTTCCTTTTATATATATCAACAATTTAAAAAAAAAAAATATTTTTACTAACCTGAAAAAGAGATAAAATACCGGATGAACCAGCAACAAGAGCTAATGTAGAGGTTGGATGGAATTCCAAACTTGATATTACAGGGCCTTCGTTAAATGTCTGCTGATTTATTGATTTCAAGGCTTTAATATCGATAGTTCCCTTTGGCAATCTCTTCATTCGTGGCGTTTCTAAATGAGAACTATGCTAAAATTAAAAATATTTATTTATTTAAACATAATATATTAAAAAACTTTATTTTAATTTCAGTAATAGAATTATTAAAATACCTTCAGGATTTCATAATCCGTATCATCAAAATTTTCTTGAACTCTATCAATTTCTGCCCATTTTGGAGTACCTACAAAATGTTTGTATTTATTCTCTAAAAATTCTGTATAAAACTTCTCTGGCCTTTTGCTGGGTAACTTGCGATTTTGAATATTTAATGCCGCTTCT
This sequence comes from Vespa crabro, assembly GCF_910589235.1. Classification (NCBI taxonomy): domain Eukaryota; kingdom Metazoa; phylum Arthropoda; class Insecta; order Hymenoptera; family Vespidae; genus Vespa; species Vespa crabro. The sequence goes on from NC_060963.1 coordinate 3,139,997, forward strand.
ACGCTTTATTTATTTAAAAATAAATTTAATTAATATATATAAACAACAAAACGGTAATTGAATCATTTTAAAAATACTTCGTATACTTACGTATAATGCGCATCATCATCATCTACCCAGACTACTTTTTTTTTCTCTGTCTGTTCATCTGAATCTTCATCAGAACTCTTAGAAGATATATTTTCATTAGCTTCTACATTATCTGCATTATATGGGTGTGCAATCGTGTTTCCATTTGTTTCTTCAATATAATTTTCATCTGGTAAATTATTTATGACATCACTTGCATCTCCAAAAACTATCTTTTCCAACCTATAGATCAATATTATAATTGTAAAAAAAATATGCAATAAATTTGAAATAAATCTACATTTTTTAATGTTTATTAAAATTTTCTGTTTATAATTGTATCATTACGCTTTTATTTAAAATTAATCATAAATAATTGTTCATTAGCTGAAAAATTAACACATTAATAAATAAAATACAATTTGATTTACCTAGCTTCTTCCGTAGGATCATATGAATTTATTTTTCTTTTTTTTGGAAATATATCAAATTTCTGATTGCGCTTTTTATGACCTTTTATTATAACATTGGTATTCATATTGAAAATGTTTAATATCTTCAATTAACAGATGCACATTTCACTTCCTAAGATAAAAATATTTTATTATTACTATATTTATTGCCAGAGTAATTCTGCTAATAAAAAAGAATCAAATCGTACTAATCACAAGTATCAAATTATCATAATATATAATATATTTTAATAAGAAATAAAAATATTATAATTAAATTTTCAAGAAATAGAAAAATATAATAATATATATTGATTATTATCTTAAAATTTGAGATTGAAGTACTTAACCTTACGTGTTAAAAACATAGTCGATATTTAATTTTCACAGTAATCACAGAGGTCTCTAATGTTCCTTTGATTATAAATCTTATTTAATGAATACGTGAATCAAATGTTTATTTAATTGCATTATTAGAATAAAAATAATAAAGAAAAAAGTAAATGTATGAAATATATATTTATTTGTTTTAAGTAATAGAATTTTTTAGTAACATCTATGTTATACTTTCTATCACTTGTATAAATATTAAAAATGTTTTGTATCTTTCTATTATATTATTTTTGTATATTTAAATATTTCCGATTTAGTATTTTCAAATACAAATTCCAAAAATATTTTTTAAATATGAATGTTTTCACATATGAGTAATATTTTCTTGTCTTTAACCTTGTTCCTCGTATGTTGGAATAGAAAAGGAAGAATCAGAATAGTCTAATGTTTTTCGTTCCAATGATAATATGGAAGGGCATTTTGGCTGATATTGTTCTACTGCTTCTAATAATGTTTCTGGATATCCTGGTGAATAATATCTGAAAAAAAAAACAATAAATCGTAATTTTTTATAAACATTATTACATCCTTAATTTTTTCGAATTATAATTACCAGTTAGTTATCATTTTAATTACCTATATTATTATATTTATTTATAATAAAAATGTATAAAATTAATATTTGATAATTATATTGAGAAAAAATTAATCTATGATCAATATAATCAATTATGAAAATTTATTGAATATTATACTATACATTTACTTGTACTATCTTCTTTATCGACTGTTAACCCGGTCAATCATTTCATTTGTACAAAAGAAAGATCAAAGAAAAAAGGTGCATTTATATTGAAATATTAATAAAAAGTTTAAAAATGATACTTGGTAAAATGTAATTATTGTTTAATATAATCGTAAGGAAAAATACTTGAGGGCCATAAAATTATTGATCCACTGCAGTCTCAGATTATACTTTTTCAATAAGATCAGCTGTGCGACAATATGGCGGATATTCGTACATTAGTAATCTGACTTAAATTAAAATACACAAAAAAACTAGAAAGACAGGTAGTTATTTATACGAATTGGCAGTGGAAACGAGTTTAACCGGATTCAATTTTCTGCTAGTTATAAGGAAATCCTCGGATCTAATTCGGTAAGTAAATAAATTTTAGCAGGGTTATGTTAAAAAGCAACTAGTGTTTTTGGTTACAATTCATTATCACACACTGTATAAATGTTTAATTTATCTGTTCGAATATTGTAACATATAAAATATATAATATACAAAGTTATTAGTGACGAAAATGAAATTGACATAATATGATTAAACAGGAGAGTATGAATCAAGTAAATTGATTTGATTATAAGTTTGAGACCTTGACAATTGACATTTTTACATTCTTTAGATCTTTATAAAATTTTTTTTTATTACTCTTTTCTTTTTATATAATCACAACTGACTCTTTGCAAAAAAGAAATAGAGAATAAAAAAATGTAATAATAGAATTACATATAAAACGATAACACATTTCCATAGTAATATAATATTTACTGGTTTTAACTTCGATTTAATGATTTCTTCTATTTAAAAGATCTTAATTATTATAACTGTTATACGAAGATATAAATAGTTTGATAAATTAATAAAATAGATGATATATATATATATATATATATATATATATATCATATAATATATGTGTGAAAAATGACCTTATAATTTCTTCAGGGAAGCAACAGTTGATTTGCATTATGTACTCCATAAGCATTGTGCCTGGTTCAGCTTGTATTTCTTGCACTTTTTTCAATGCACCTGATGTAGCAAATAATCGTCTTGCTCTCGCGTCATGTGGCAATATCTAAGATAAATATTTCAAAAATTATATTTTTTATAATTGAGTCATAACACTTTATGATTACAATAAATATATTATATAAAATACAAAGAATTATGAATGTATTATGAAATAAACAATTTTTTATTGCTGCACAATTTATTATTATTATATATGTTATGTATATACGTTAATGTGGGTGAAAAGACACAATCACTTAATTGCATAGAACCTAAAAATAAAGTTTTTAGAATGTCTGATCAGGAAAATATCTTAAACGTGAACGTAAAACGCGAAACTGTATGCTTTTAAATTGATACATAACATTTATAGAATTAATAGAAAAAATTAAATTTTTCAACTAGTAACGGAAAGAAAGAAAATACGAATATAAAGTATGAATAGTAATTAAATGAAATGAGCACGATATATAGAAATATTTTATAAAAATAAGGGATATTTTTGGATGAATAAGAAAACTGTGTTTGAAACTATTAAAAATACATTTATTTCTCGATTCATGGGATACATTTAGCAAGTTTACCAGTCATATATCATACGCGGTTACGAGACGAATCTTATCGCTTTATCGAATAGTCTTATGCTTTGTAAATTGTAAAGATGCTGATGTAATACAAAATAAAATTCTGAGAAATCATTTTTTGAAAAAATTGTACGTCAGAACGATATCGTTATTACAGTTCGTTAAGTGTTCCATTATGTTTATCATAAATCAAAATTAAAAAAACATAAATGTAAATAAGACATCTCGATAACATATTTTGTATATCACGACAATGACGCGGTATTATGAAGAAAATATTTAATGCTCAATAAATAATTATTGAGTTTGAAATTAGGAAAAAAAGGAGAAAAATAAAAATATGATAAAAGATTACATGTACGTTCAACAATTATTATTACGTTTCATTGTGAAAATAAATACTATTTATATTTGAAAACAAAATTCTTCTTTCTTATATACGCACAAGCTATAGTAATTTGCATTATTTGCAATTTTTCATTAATCTCATATTGTTTGTTGACTTTGCAGAGAGAAAGATTTGATAAAAAAAAAAAAAAAATTACAACTTCAACGTTAGAGGATATTTATGGAGGGAACAGTGAACCGTGAGAAGATAATACAAAGTTATAAGAGCGTATAAAAACGTTGCTATTATATGAATATCATTTTATATCATAGTTACTTTATCATAAATCCATCATCAACATTATGAAATAAAAAAGCAACGAATAATAATTTTGATCAAGTGCTTCGTGTGTATGGTTGAAGAAAAATTCAAGCGAGGGATAGATCGTTAAGATGTACATATATCTAATTGATAGAGTACAGTGACTGAATCACCCTAAGAGATATTTAGATTATATTTTATAAAACACCAAAATCCATTGGTACACAGAGCACGGACAACGAGACAATTGCCTTATATTTGCAACAGTCGTGTAACGTCATTCAAATTTACGAAAGATATTTAGATCTTGTAGCAAATGACGTACCATTTGAATTTAACCAGAAGTTTCTATATAAGCACATAAACGTATCCTACAAAATCAGTTCATTTAGATCAGAAAAAAAAGATACATCTCTGTTAGTTGGTTATTAAAGTATACATATACGTACATATACGTGTATATATATTGCGTATGTATGTACATATATATATTTATACATATATATATATATATATATGCACAAAGCATCTGTAAGTTAAATGATTGCTAATTACAGTATAAAAATATTATTAGAATATATTAGTAGTTTATTAATAAAATCTATGAAATATCTTTGTTTAACTTGTTTGCATATAAAATTAATCTATTGTTGAATGTTAAAATTCATAATATACAAATTAACATTTAAAAAGATTTTCAATTTAATCATTATATGAACAAAATAATTGTAAATTGAAATTGTCAAAGTTATTTGTTATGAAAATAGCAAAACCACATTATAGCTTTTGTTATAATTAAACGAATATGAGTGTTTATTAAAAGTGCTACTTTTTAGAGAATACTTTAACAAGGAAGGTGATAAAAGTGTATAACTTTATAAGCAGTAATATCATTGTTAATCAACATGAAAGACAATCCAGATTGTGTTATTCTCAATACGGGTGAAACACATAATTATCATCAACCTGTCTCTGCAAAACCTTCGGTAGTTTCAGTTTCAAGTATTGATTCTGATGTTAGTGATAGACGGGATGTACGCGAAGAGCTTTATGCTGGAATCTTCAGAAGGCATAGAAAAACTATATTGGTAATAGGCAGTTTTCTAAAAATGCTAAAGGTGAATAGAAACATGAATAGTTATGCTAGCATTAAACCTAATGATGAAGCGGATGAATGAATTATTTATTTAATTTTATTAATAATTTTGCAAAATATTTTTATAATTTAATATCTTTTTAACATTATCATCACATATCTTTCGGCATCATTATAACATTTTTATTCACTTCTATTCTATTCACTTTATAGCACTTACATTATCAGGCAGATGAATAATATTATATCGATAATCATTATACTTATTTGTAATTGATCACATATACTATAGTATATGTATATTCAATGAAAATGTTCTATGTAATATCAATTCTGTTTATTTATCATTTTTGTATACTAATTTCAAAGGAATAAAAATATACCAAAATAAGGACTGCCAAAGGAAATATCATGCTAAAAGATAAAAAATTTTCATGCATTTTTATATATATTGTAACATAAATAAAAAAAAAAAAAAATCAAGAATTAAATGCATGAAGTAAATTAAAGATATTGACGTAATTTTCAATGTTTAATCAACAATTCATGAAATCACATAATAATGCAACCTATTACTTATTAATGCAATCTGCACTCTACTAAATGTAGTTTTTGTAGGACGAAAATTTTTTCTTTATGAAAGAATAACATTATTCGTTTCCTTTTTCAGAAATACTTGGACAGATTACATGCTCTGAACCGAATATTTGGTTTATTTGCCATACGATTTGAACATGTTGCAAGACAAAAATTTTGGTAAATTGGCAGTAAAATATATATTATGCAATTCTTTCTTCCAAATTTTACGATTTATGCTTTATGATATTCGTTTAATTGAGTGCTAGACTGTTTGTTTATATTTGTCTTATTATTATTTTATATTTACTTGATATAAAATTTCAGTTAATACTGAACCTTTTAAATGATAATTTAATGTCTTATTCTTTACATTTATAATAATATAAAATACGATAAAAATTTGAATATAATATATTACTTTCAATAACAGATATTATTGTTGAGTTATTGATCTGAGAAAGTAGAATTAATTAAGTTTGCTAGAAATTAATCTTTTCCTTAATCCTTTTAAGGTGGAACTACTGAATGAATAAACTTATGACAGTGATATATATGTGTATTATGAGAAAAAATTATATACACTGGGTTGTGCTATTATTATGATGAATCTTTACTAAAAAAAATTATACCTATTTCTAATGTAATTAGAACTTAACATTATCAAGATGATGGAAAATGATAAAACACCAATACTTTAATATAACAAATTAAGCAGATTCATGAAAATATCAAATCAAAGTCTTTTTTGTTAACAATTCATTACTATATACAACTTTTGAGGCTTATTTAATATTTGTCTCTCCATTTTTGTACGTTTTGTATACTATTTCTCTTTATACCAAATACTGCCATTAGAAAATATAATAGTTAAAGTAGTAGGCAATAGAACATAGTTAAGTAAGAAATACATTCCACATGTTTTTCATGAAATCTTAACAAATTCATAATGTTATACACATAAAAAAAAAGAAAATCAATAACAAATTGTCCTTGTATTTTAGATGACCATTCAATGTCGAAAGACTGAGAAATGTGCTTTTTTGGAACTTCAAATGTGCCATACTATAACTTAGAGAAAATCTTAGAGAAGAATAATCTAAATATGTTTGTGTAATTAAAAATTTCTCTATTTGCTGTTGATTATGAAATTATTAAACAAAAAACTATATAGCATATCTGTAAATCCTGTTAATTATTATTAATAGCTTGCAAGTATATCTTGTATGAAGATAATTAAATGTCAACATATTAATCTGAGTTATTATATGAGAATTAAAAATAAAAAATATAGAGAAAGTATAAATAATATGAAATTAATTAAATAATTTATAAATTTCTAATATTTTGCAGTTGTTACATGCAAAGTGGAGCTAATTGTACTTAGCAAATAGAAAAGGATTCTGTTATAAATTAAAAAGAAACAGTATCATTTTGCATAAATATTTACAATAAAAGCACACTTATACAGCTGCTTGACCAATTTTTATGTAGAGCAAAAGATTTATATATGAATAGTTTCATAAATATCTATCAATTCACTCCTATATTATATTTTATCTTATGTATATGAAAACAAGTCATCTTATATATTAAATTTTATCATAAGTAATTATATCCAAATAGATAAAAGCAATTATGTTAGTTATCAACACCGTGTAAGATATATAAAAGGCAATAACACCTGTTTTGTGTTTATATATTAATTGGAAAATAGTATACCATCACTTTGTATAACGCATCATTTGTATACATTTCACTGATATGTATAGATTAAATAATAAACTATTAATATTATATTTAATAACTTATAATGTAGTTTAATACCTACACCTTAAAAATTATTGATATTATGTATAGAACAATAATTTATAGATATTATCAGAATAAAAAAAATATACTATTTTTAAAGATTACCTTGCTAAATTGTCCAAGCACATATTTCAAAATATTTGAAGGGGCATCAAATAGAAGTGCTTCTAGTGCTTCAATATGCAAACATTTTTGTAATATCTGCTTTAATGATGTATAACACTTTGTTTTTAAATCGTTTGAACTCGTTGGATTGATATAGAGCTGTTAATCAAATAAAAAAAAAAGAAATAGAACAGATATACCGTTGTGATTATAAATATAATTTTTTTAAGAACTTACATACTTCTAATAATTTTGAAAGAACATTTGCATCAGCTACTGATTTTGCATGCTCTGGTGTATGTTTTCCTATTTGACCTAATGTCCAAGAAATTACAGCAAGTATATGATCATCAGTTTCATTTTCTAAGATAGTAGCCAATTGAATAACACTCTATAGTGATCACAAAGTGCACTTAAAGATACATGACTATATAATATAACATATATTTTATATCTATATTATATCTTATACCATTGATCCAATTATAGCTGCAGCAAACTGGTCGGAATGCCCAGCAATATAACCAAGTGCCATTATTGCAGGTAGTTTATTTGTCAACTTTGATGTATTAATCAATTCATTTAAGGCACCTATACCCCCGATATTGATAATCAGTTGAGCCAACTAAATAATAAGATTCAAATATGAATGATATCCTTAATTGAAATAGTAACTTCACTGAAAATTTACTTCCGATGTATGCTTGCAAACTTCTTTAATAAGAATTGCTGCAGATCTGACTACATTTTCATCAGGATGACCCATATGTACTAAAACATTGGGGAATACTTCTGTCTCTACAACAGCTTCTGCTAAGTTTGTATCATGTTTAGCTATGCTCCCTAATGTTGATAGAACTTGACGCTGCATAAAAGATTTTTTATTAACATAGTCTTATAAGATTTTTTGATAAATTGTATCAATCAACCTTCAATTTAACATCAGGATTAGATAATGCTTTTGATAAATAAGGTAGGGCACCAGCATCCACAATGGTGTGAGCTAAATCTTTACTCTGTTTGCTTATATCACAAAGGGCAGATACACTAATTTGTTTAAGACATAATTCTGGCTCTTGTAAACATAAAACAAGGAGTGGTACTGCTCCTGAATAATATATAATAATGATATATATGAGAACTCATAATTTTTTAACTGTATTGTAATTACCCGCATCAACAGTAGCCTGTGCTAAACTTCTGTTATGTCTAGCTATATATCCAAGTCCCCATGCAGCTGCTTCTTTAACACCAGAATCAAAATCTTCTAAACATATAATCATTACATCTAGTCCATTCATTTGTACTATAATTGATGCTGTTTCTGGTGAATGTTTTGCTATAGCACGTAATACGAACAATGCTGCCTTTTTATAAAATTTCTATAACAATTTATTTTTAAGATAATATATTTGTATGATATACTAATTACTAATATATTATATACTAATTGTAAAATTGCATATATAAGTACTACAAAACATAATTTTTTTAATAGTTAAGGAAATTTTAAAAATTGTAATTAATTTTTTAATTTAATTTTGAACTATCTAAAGCTTAAATGCTTACATTCACAAAGCTCGTACATTTTGTTTCTCTATATTGTGTAACAAGCGAGGTAAAATATCTTCTTGAATAATATCTTGTGCCAAGTTAATATCATGATTCGCCAGTTTGCCCAATGCAATTGCAGACATATGCTGAATAGAAGGGACTACATCTGATAACAAAGGCCTAAGCAAATGTATAACACCGGCAGCTTTCAAACATTCAATATTATTGGGCTTTGATGCAAGATTAGAAATGGATTGTGCAAAAAGCAAACGTGCCTTTTGATATTGATCAAATACTATAAAATAAAAAATCTCTTAAAATTTTAATATGTAAAATAATATATATATATATATTTACAAAGTTTGTATAAAATATAGATAAAGATAATTTAATGTACCTTGTAAAATAATACGCGCTGTCATATTAATATATCAAAATAGACAAAGGTTTGATGACCTAAACTCATAAATCTTTCTTTTTTATTAATTCATACAGCACTTTCAATTGTTTCAAAACGAAAAACTACCGCCCTTTGTATAAAACTATATACTAGCAGGGTAGATACCATTAGACACTTAAAGCACTAAACTTTAAACCATATTAATCAATAATATTTCCAAATAAGTTTTATGAATATTTGTCAGAAATAACCAATCAGAATTTTCTTAGAAAATGAATGTGTTTCGTGAAAATATTGTCTGAATAATATGTATATATATACATGTATATATTTTAATAATTGTATGCATTGACGTAATTCAAATTATTATAGTTTTGTAATTGAATATTAAGTAACGTGCATTATAACGATACAAATGTCTGATAAACTATTAATTAAGGAAAAAGAATTATATCGATTAAATAAAGCATTAGAAATAAAAACGCGTCATGTTTTGGAGGAAATCAAATCTATTACGGACCGACGGATTCATGATAACTCGTCTAGACAAAATAATGATACACATAATACTACAGATAGGAATAAAAGGAATTCAGAATATTCAATGAATACAAATAATAAATTACTGCAAAATATTACGATCGAAAGGAATCCTGTTTCATTGGATACTTTAACAGAAGGTACATCGAATTTATCCAAACAGTGAGTATATAATAAATATTATAGATAAATTTACTCTAGTAATATATTGATCTCTAAGAAATATTAACAAATAATTGTAATTTTTTTAACGTTATATAAATAAATATATAAATTTTTTAAACAACGTAAGTTGTATATTTATTTTATTTTTATATTTCTATATAAGATGAATTAAATTTTACAAATTTGTTTTTCTTAATTTTGTTTAAATTTTTATTAGAAATTTTGAAAATTTCCGAAATCAAAATGGAGCCAATAAAGTTAATGAGATTGTTTTATATGAAGGAAATAGTCCAGAGAATAAAGCTCTCATTAATTTTCTCAAATCCAAAATAGATATGCTGTATAATGAATTAAAAGTGATTCAAGTTGAATATAAAAATAAGGTATAATAAAGAATAATTTTACAAAAAAAAAAGCATCGTTTTATTTTTAACTAATTAGAATTATATATCTAATATGTTGTAGGTTAATGATTGTGAGAGATTGGAAGGTGAAAATAAAAAGCTTGATTGTTGCAAGTTAAAATTGCATAATCAAGTAGCATCACTGAAAGAAACAGTTACAAAACTTGAAAATAATAATTCTAATTTACATGAGCAAAATTTAGCTTCGAATACTGAAAATTCAAATTTAAAAAAGGTATAGATTACTACAATATGGATTATGTGTGTGTGTGTTTGAACATTTTTCAAAATATTGAATTTAATATGATAATAATGTTTAGGATATAGAAGGACTAAGAAAAGAAATCAAAACTTTAAATAATCAATTAAATAATTATGATTTACGATTAAATAGATCTTTAGAAGAAAATGAAAAACTAAAAAATACTATTAAGTTTAATCATTTTGAAGAAAAAGTATGTACGCTTTCTTGGTAAAGATATAAAGCATGTAAATGCACTTTATTATTACATATATTAAGTCATTTTCACATATATTTTATACCTGTACATGCAGGAATTACGAGATCAAATCAGAAAACTTCAAGAAGATAAAAGACAAGGAATAAAACATTTAGAAAAACAACGATTAGAATTACTTCAAGCATTCAAAAAGCAATTATTGCTTATAGATAATTTGAAGAAACAAAATGTATGTATAGTCAGAGATTGTTCTAAAGAATTGATGAATTGTATCTTTTTTGTTTTATATTCTATATTATAATTTTTAACAGGCATTTATGACAGCAGTCGAGCATATGCAACTTGTAGAAGAAGATTTTTCTAAGCTTCTATTGTGGAAACCAAATAACTTGTAAAACTGGTAAAGTACAAAATTAGATTATTGATGATGTTACTCTGCAGATTTGTATCAAATACTTAGAAGTTGTAACATTGTCATTCTATATTTTTAATAGTATTTATACAGTACAATGAAGCCATATAATTGTTATAAGCAATTTATACTTTTTGTAATTAAAAGACAAAATAAAATATAATTCTTATATTAGTTTTAATTGTATTGTCATAATAATTTTTATTGTGTAACAATTTATATTTTTAAAAAATTTTAATTTTGTTTTCTTTCCTTTGATCGAATATCAGTGTATAATTTGTATATATGCATTATTTTGTGTACATTTGTATGTGTATGTGCGTGTATATATAGCAACGTACACAAAATGATGACGTAAAAGCTGCTTCACTAAATTTCGATTGGGTATTTATATTTATAGTTAGCCAATAAAAATCTCATGAATATACGCCATAATTTTTCAATTTTCTAAAATGTATATACTTAAAAAGATACATGTATCTATATATATAAATATATATTATGATTATGTTGAAAATTATAATTTTATAGTCAATAGGAAAAATGTTTTTTTATTTATATAAGATTCATATGATATTATCATGAAACTAAACTCTATGGATATTGCAGAAATCTAGTCAGACTGGTAGCTCAAAACAAAATATCCCTGAAATGTTACTAATCGCAATGCTAAGAATATCCTTATTCTCTCATCGATGAACGAACTTAACTGTCATATTTGTAGAAGTTAATATTTTTGAAGTTATCAGAAGTACTTATTTTTGTCTACGTAATTAATTGTTTTATCATCGCATTAACAGTTCAATATATATACACACACACACACATACATATATATTAATTTTTTTATATGTACATATATGAACTCGGTTCTTATTCCAGATTCGAGGTATATGTTGTTATTCTATTAGTGAGGACATCGATTTAGAGATCATAAAAAGAAATATATTAAGTTTCAAGTAATTTCATAATCGTAACTTCTTCAATATTATACTGCGATCGCGATCTCAAATTTATGCGTCTGTATACACATGAAGTATGACATTCGGTGACGTTGGACAACTGAATTTTGAAGGTTGATGATTGACAGAAGATCTTGGAACGATCTATGATATAGTAAATTATGTTAGTGCACATGTAGAAAAGTGTGTACTATTTATTTTATCTGTATTCTAATTCTTTTCGTTGTTTGATTGGAACGACATTAACAGTTTTTCGTAATCAAGGAATAAGATTAATATTTCTTTTACTGTATAGCAAAGTAAAGGTTAGAAAAAAATCCATCCTTTATCATTATGGCTTCAGGAACTATATTGGCGGTAAGATAATAATGTGAAATTAAACAGAGCTTAGATATTGATATTATTGCAATATTTATAGAAAGCTATTGAGTTAGTAACAAAGGCAACAGAAGAAGATCGTAAGAAAAATTATGAAGAAGCTCTTAGACTATACGAACATGCTGTGGAGTATTTTCTTCATTCTATCAAATGTATTCATTTTCTAAGAATATATTTTGTTATCTTGTGCGAAATAATTTGTTTATTAATATTATAACAAGAAAATATTTTCTAGATGAAGCACAAGGTGATAGAGCTAAAGAAAGTATAAGATCAAGATGTTTGCAGTATCTTGAAAGAGCAGAAACATTGAAAGCATATTTGAAAAAAAGTAAGAAGAAACCGGTAAAAGCAGGTGAAGATAATGCAAAGACAGAAGATAAGAAAAGTGATAGTGGAGATAGTGACACTGACAGTGACCCTGAAAAGAAAAAACTTCAAACCAAATTAGAAGGAGCAATTATTATAGAGAAACCAGATATCAAATGGAACGACGTTGCTGGTCTTGATGGAGCTAAAGAGGCTTTGAAAGAAGCTGTTATCTTGCCAATACGATTTCCACATTTGTTTACCGGAAAACGTATACCTTGGAAAGGTATTTTACTTTTTGGGGTAAGTTTATTCAACATATATATAATTTAAAATTATGGGCTGTACATGATAATATTATATATTTATAATAGATCATTATGTTATTAACAATATATATTGTTTAATGCAGCCTCCAGGTACAGGTAAATCATACTTAGCAAAAGCAGTGGCAACAGAGGCTAACAATTCTACATTTTTCTCTGTTTCATCTTCGGATTTGGTAAGCAAGTGGCTAGGTGAATCTGAAAAACTTGTGAAGAATTTATTTGATTTAGCACGTCAACATAAACCAAGTATTATATTCATTGATGAAATAGATTCACTTTGTTCATCTCGCTCTGATAATGAATCTGAATCAGCACGAAGAATTAAGACTGAATTTTTAGTCCAAATGCAAGGTACATAAAAAACTTCTTGAAATGTTACAATATAATTTAAGACTTGGTACAGATTTCTAAATTTATGTGTTCTCTGTAGGAGTGGGTTCAGATAATGATGGTATATTAGTTTTGGGCGCAACTAATATACCTTGGGTATTAGATTCTGCTATTAGAAGGAGATTTGAAAAGAGAATTTACATTCCATTACCTGAAGAGCAAGCACGTGCTGTTATGTTTAAACTTCATCTAGGAACTACAGCACATTGTTTATCAGATGATGATTTCAAAAAATTAGCAGCTGCCACAGAGGGTTATTCAGGAGCAGATATAAGTATCATTGTCAGGGATTCTCTCATGCAACCTGTGAGACAAGTTCAAACAGCTACTCACTTCAAAAAAGTAAGAGGGCCATCTCCAAAGGATCCATCCGTTATAGTAAATGATTTACTTACACCATGTTCTCCTGGAGATGCAGATGCTATTGAAATGAGTTGGATGGAAGTAGATGGTGATAAATTATTTATTCCTCCTGTAACCATGGTATGTACATAATTAGTTCTTATGCAAAATTTCTTTAAACAGTATCTATATATTTAATATTATTCATTTATGATACTTACAGAGAGATATGCAAAAATCTTTAGCAACGACACGTCCAACAGTAAATGAAGATGATATGGCAAAACTGGAAAAGTTTAAAGAAGATTTTGGACAAGAAGGTTGATCCTTGGATACTTTTTATGATGTAAATTAATTCTTTATAAAAGCATACTCTCAGTTATACGTGCTTGCCTTGTTAATCTTTGAGAAGCAATTATACTTAACAGTGTTTGTATAAAGATATCTAAGAAGAAGTGCATACTCCTTTATCTTTCATCTGTTCTATCTTATTATAGAAAAATGATTAATTCACTATAGGCTATCAATCTATAATATTTACTAAAATTTCTTATTATTATGCACTAGTATATAACATGCAAAATGAATTATATTTTGACATAAATAATTATTAAATTTTATCTATAAGAATTGTAGATTATTGTTCATTCTAATATGCAAAACAGAAAAGTAAATTTTCAGTATGATGGAAATATATAATATTCTACTTTGTAAAAGTTATTGTTATATCTAACAAATCAAGTATAAAATACTAAACTTATTTTACTTTTCTTATTTCATTTATATACTTATAAAAATTAACAAGAAAATAATCGCTATATCATTAATATATAAATCGAATGCTTTATTTGGTCAAATATTTTGTCTTTGTTTTATTTTTTTTCTTTCTCTCTTTTTTTTGTATTTTTTTTTTTTTTTTTTAAATAAGCATCTTATGATAGATATATTTTTACAAATACAACATACAATATGATAAATTTGAAATATCTGTAATTTACTTGTCTTATTTTTTAATGAACTTTGCTCTGTAAACTATCCACTAAAATTCTGCGTTTACTTAATAGAATATATTATAATGCGTGCAGATAGATTTAATTACTAACTATTTTAAGTATGATCAGGATGAATTTCAATGAAGAAATGTCACAAGTTAAAACACAAATGCATAAGTATGTAAACAAATAAAAATATAAACGATTGGTAATCAGAACACTATTCTCGTGTAAATCATGTTTATTGTTATTGAAATAAATAACAATCTATACATTGTAATAAAGGGAGAATTTACAGTGGATTAAAGTTTTTCTGTAACTTGTAAAAAAGTAACAAGGTACATTTTTGTAATCACGGAGGGCAGTGCCTTAAAAACTCTGAGTCCATATAAACGACAGTTATTGTTATATCATCACGAAATATTCGTACCACTTTACTTGGTAATGTTAGTAACTGCGATAATTTCCCGTGATCTATACCAAAATCTGTACCACCAAGAGCATTTCTCAATAAGTGCGTTGCCGCATTACTATCAAGAGGTTTCTTTTTTAAGCCCTCTTTACGCTGTAGTAACATTTCATTTATATCGGATAACTTCATATTTTTTCGAGGTAATCTTAATGGATTTAACGTAACTTTTCCGCTTATATGTTCTCCTACTAAACGTACAGCTTGTAAAGGTGATATTAAATCCCACAATCCATCGCTCGCTATTATGAGAAACTTGTCTCTAGGTGTCAACCTATGATACTTTACTTCAGGTTTTGCTATTAAGTATGGTGGTGTATGATAATTTGGTGGTATTGCATTTTCGCCAAAGATTGGTACTACTACTTGTTTCATAATCATTTTATTCCATTTATATTGAAAATCACCAAGACAACGAAGAGGTGCTAACTGCCCAAGTAGTCGTTCCATTTTTATTACAGTAGATTTTTCTTGGGGTGGATGTTCTGACAAAATCCTTTCAACTTCCGCTCGATTATCAGTATTGTGTTCTGTAGTCATCATTTTTGCTGACCACACATCATTTTCTGTAAAAATATTCACGAAAATTCACTAACTTTTTGTAATAAAGTAAATTTTGCACATTTGGATATAAGCTTCAGCATATCATGTCTTTATAAGGACACATACACACTTTGGTGGCTTTTAAATTATTTTTAATAGAATTTAATTTTTATATTATCACTTTCATATTGAGTCATATAACATTCATTCAAGTATATATATAAAGCCTGCAGATAAATATATAATATTGTCTACTGTCTTGTGTATACTAATTTTATTGTTTAATAATGAAGTAAAGAACAAAAAGATAAATTTTATACCTGAAAGTACACCAAGTACTGCTTGACAATCTCCTACACCAGCTACATGCAAATGTGGACCATCTATATGTGCTACAGCTGCTACAGCTCCCGACATAGCAACTGCTAATGTTCTTGCCGCATCTTTATTATGTAATTTTAATAAAGCTTCATTAGATAAATCATTATCTAATCTGATAAATGCATTCTCCAATGCTGCTTCCATTTGAAACTCTTTTGTAGATCCATTTTGTAGATCCTTCAAAAATGTTAAAAAGCTGTCTCGATAAAGATCTTTTATTTCAGAAACTAATTCTACTTTATCATTGAAAGTTTCTAGTAGTTCTAATTCCTTATTGGAATTAATAGAATCCAAATATTGCCTCAATAGCTTAGGAGGAAGTAAACATGCAGATATATAATGGAACAGTCGTTTTGATATTACTTGTGCACAGGCACCACCGCCATGACCATCAAATACTCCCAATAACAAACCTATGAAAGGATAATTAAATATAAAATAATAGTTTAATGTCTATTAACACATAGCAATGTTAGGTAATGAATGTAAAGAAAAAAATAAAAAGAAAGAATATCATATGCAAAATGAACATATATTTGTCCGATTATACATGATCTTTTTTATGTATGTTATTATAATGTATAAATATATTCTACATGCAGCCAAATTTACTTATGGTTAAAAGTAAACTTAATTATAATAATATAGTAATATATATATCTTATGAATCAAAAATTTGTTATATATATACTATGTTACCTTTCGTTAGTAAACATTGTCCTTCAGAACGTGTGTCTTCAATAGGATTATTGGATGCTAACTGATTAGAATCGTAATACTTCACAGAAGATGAACCAGTAAATTCTTTGGTAAATTCATTGGCTTGTAAGACAGCAGTAACCTATATCAGAAAATATTTATATTTTTCCTGTAAATTTATTTTATATACAAAAATAAAAATAAATTACTCATTACCTCTTGAGGTGTAAGTCTTGATACTGTGGCATACAATCGATGTTGAATGTTGCTGTTACTACAGTTACATCGTCTAACTGTTGCATTACTAAAACCTTTTAAAAAACGTCCAGTACCTTTCTGCAAAACCATCCTATCGTCAAATATTGGTACAACGGCTGTACTCTTACTCTGTTGCTTCTGTTTGACCTCTACTCTTCCAACACATTTTGTAATTTTATTGATTTTAATGATTATTAACAATTTGTTTTTTGAAATTATAAAAAGAATAAAAATCCGTACTATCCGAAACACATTACTTGCTGCAAAAATGATATAAATTTGTATGCTAGATTGCACACAAAAATATAAATATTTCCTTGGATAAAATCAATTTTTGTTCATTCTTCCTGAATAACTATTCAATATAATTTATGTTTATTCAAGATCTATAATATGTCGTTCGAATTTCAGATAATTGCTGATATCTAATACAGGATCTGTTCAAAAAGGATTTAAAAGATGACAAAAATTTTAAAGTATTATGATATTTTAAATTAAGTAATAGCAAGCAGTTACATGTGGTTACACATTCAATAACATGTGGTTATACGTAGAGTAAAAGACGGTCAGGGTACTATTAATGGTACATTTAAAGTTTGTTACGTTAAGTACAGCTATTAGAGTGCCAATAGTTTCAAAATAATTAATATCATTCTTAAATGTCTATAATAATATTATGTTTCAGTAATGAACACATAACAACATACAATAAAACACAGGGCAGTGATGGCGCAGTTCGTTTTTTTTGTTACGTTTGAGTAAATGTTTTTCGTGGGAAATTAGATTTTTACGAATTATATTTTGGAAATTTTCAAAAAATAATGAGAAATACTAAATTTTTCGAAAAAAAAATTCTCCAATGATATGATGATAAGTTTAGATGAAAAATAATAATAAAATTATAATTATCAAAATATAAATATATGTATATATATACTTTTTATAGTTCAAATAATCAGTAATATTAAAAGCGAGACAAGGAAAATGATACTCTGTTTACCTAATCTTATTTACGACACAAACAAAAAGAAATAAAATTGAATTTATTTTAATAACATCTTATAAATGTATTTTAAAGAATACTTTGGTAAATGTATATATAACTATCACTATATTTAACGTAGACAATAACATTAAAAACAGTTCAAAGAGGATATCTAAAGATAACCTATATCGTAGATAGCACTCTTTTGATCAAATAAAATTAATGATTATTAATTATTTATTTATATTTATATGTATTAAATAATAATTCACAACAATAATAATGATATTTTGTACTTCAGATATATATTATTTCTGTTAATTTCAAGTAGAAGACTCTGTGCCCTTAAATATCACGAAAATATTTTTACAATGACTATGTAAATATTTTATACATGTATATATTATACATATATGATATCTATAGATATAATATGTATAACCTAAACAAAAGCATTAGCTATTTGTAATTATTAAAGGACTGAACAGAATTGCCAGTCTTATCTGTCAGTTTTATATCAAATAGTTATAGAGATTACGCATTATAATAATAAATAAAGAAATGGCTAATATACCAGAAAGCGCATTGATTGCTGCTCAGAAAGCTGTGCAATTTGATAGAAATGGAGAATATAAACAAGCCCTATATTACTACAAAGTAACAGTAAAATCTCTTGATGGATTATCCTTAGATGCTGCATATGATCAGAAGATTACAGATTATCGAGAAAGAATATCTGCGATTCAACAATTAAGTAAATATATTGTTACAAATAGAGATAATGATTTATATTTCAATTATTAAATAGCAAAGATATTAAATAGTGATTAATTTTAAACTATTAAACTTATAGTTAATGAGGAAGATGAATCACATGGTGCTATTAATCAACAAAAGTCTGATATTCACAGATGTGAATTTTTGATAAGTCAAGCACTTGATGCTGATGAAGCAGGGCTTAAAGATGTTGCTTTGAAATTATACACAGATGCTGCTGAATTGGGTCTTAGTGTAGTAAGTATATATTAATTATATTTTCTAGCAAAATATAATTCTACACAAGTGTATTTGTATCTGTTGTATACATTGTAGAAAATAACTACTTCTGAAATAAAAATAAAGTTAAATAATTTAATTCGACTTGCTCTTGAGAGAGCAGAATCTTTAAAAGGCATTAAAAAAAAAACTGATGATTTAGATGATATTATTAAATCACTTCAAAATTTACAACCTGTTCCTAATGATGATCCTTCAGATACAGTCTCATCATTACAATCTTCTACTACAAATGCAAGTAATTATATTATGATATATATAAAAAATTTATATGAAATATGCCTATTGAACAATGTAACGTTCAGTATTTACAAGATAAATTTTTAGGACATCAAACAAAACCTTCACTGCACCGTGGAAGTAGTGCACATCTTAAAATAGCAAGTGGTAGTACCTCTTATACGGAAGAAGAAAAAAAAGTTTTACTTCATAGTTCTCATATAAATGATAAAGAATTTGTACCTTTTATGGATGTTGATTTATTGGAGAGATTTCAATATGCTATACCATTTACTGATAAAGATGGATTATTGGCATTAGCTCCTAAACAGAAAACAACTTTTGCAAGATGGTGCCGACCTGAAGAATTATTTTCTGAACCTAAGATGTTGATGGGACATTATGTTGACTACTATAGCATTAAACAAACTGTCAGTTATATTAATTATATTAATATATACAATTATCTAACCATAATTTTTATTATATAAAAATATGATAATCATGATCATTATTTGCTTATATTTTAGGTCATATCAGATTGTTCATTTGTAGCTTCTCTTGCTGTAAGTGCGCAATATGAAAAGAGATTTGGTCGTAGGCTTATTACATCTATTATTTATCCAAAAAATAGGAATAATGAACCAGTGTACAATCCGTTTGGTAAGAAATTATTTATGATGATTTTTATACATTTGTCATTTTTGAAAGAAATGGAAAAAAATAATGGTTTTATATTAGGAAAATACATGGTAAAATTACACATCAATGGCATTCCTCGCAAAGTAATAATAGATGATTTGTTACCTGTAAATCGACACAATCAGTTACTTTGCTCATATTCTAACAATCGCGGTGAGCTATGGGTATCTTTATTAGAGAAAGCATATATGAAAGTAATGGGTGGTTATGATTTTCCTGGATCTGGTAGTGTAAGTTTTTCTTTCTTTTGCTTAAAGTGATTGAATATAGCATATTGAAAATAACAGTGATATAATACTTAGGATATATTTGTTGGTTTTGCATAAATAATATTAAATATATATATACAATTCGTTTATAAAATATAAAAAATACAATATTTTATAGAATATAGACTTACATGCTTTAACTGGTTGGATACCTGAGAGATATGCTATAAAACCAGATGATCCAGATTTTAATAAAGATGGTTTCTTTGAAACTCTAAGATTGAGATTGCATAAAGGTGACATGCTTGTCACAGTTGGTACAGGACAAATGTCAGATATTGAAGCAGAAAGAGCAGGTCTTGTCTCTACTCATGCCTATGCAGTATTAGATGTTAGAGAAATAAATGTAAGTCTTATTTTAATTTATTTGTACAGATTTTAATATGTATATTATATAAATATAAAAATGTTTTATATTTAAAAATTAGCTTATTAAAAATTTACATGTATTATTGGCATAATAATCATCTTGTTTAGGGAGTTAGACTTTTTCAATTGAAAAATCCATGGTCGTATTTGAGGTGGAAAGGAAATTACTCAGAATTGGATACAATGCATTGGACTCGTGAATTAAGAGAAATATTGAATTATGATCCAGATTCTGCATCACAATTGGATAATGGAGTTTTTTGGATTGATTATGACAGTATATGTCAGTTTTTTGTTGTCTTTCTTATCAACTGGAATCCTGGCTTATTTAAATATACTTACTGTATTCATCAGTGAGTTTAATCTAAATATAATTATTTTTTTGTAATGTTTTTAACATAATAAAATAAAATCTTATAATAATTCTTTTTTTCTATAGAATGTGGAATGCAGGAATTGGACCTGTAAAAGATGTGTATAATATAGGCGATAATCCACAATTTTTACTTGAAGTGCAAAGTAATACGACAGGAGCAGTATGGATTCTCTTGACAAGACATATTACTGATATAGCTGATTTTCGAGAAAATAAAGAATATATCACAGTATTAATATACCGGAATGACGGTAAAAGAGTATATTACCCAGGTGAATAAGATAATTAAGAAACACGGAAAATGTATTTATGTTATGATATAATATGTTTTATAATATTAACATGTTATAAATTTTTTTTAGATGATCCACCACCGTATATTCACGGAGTAAGAATAAATAGTCCACATTATCTTTGTAAAATAAAATTAGAAAATAACAGCGATACACGATACACTTTGGTTATATCACAATATGAAAAAACACATACAATATATTACACTTTACGTGCGTATGCAACATGTCCTTTCAAATTATGGCAAATACCTCAGTTATATAAATATGAAAAGGAGGTAAATTATAATTTATTTCGAAAACATTATTTTCATATAGCAAAGATCACAATTTTACCTGTATATATATATTATATATATATATATAATATCATAGAGAAGTAAATATCTCAGATTACAGATGGTCAGTGGAAAGGGATTTCTGCAGGGGGATGTTCCAATCACACAACTTATCCTAATAATCCATATTATCAACTTGATCTGGAAAGTACTGGGGATAATAATTATGTATTAATTATTTTAAAAGGACCTAAAGAGTATCAAATAGGTTTTGACATTGTTATGGTAACTATTAATAATCCAAATGCAGAGGTGTTCAAATCAAAAAATTCTGGTTCATTTCGGTTAGTATATTTAACAAAAAGTGATACTATTTTCCACATTATTATTCCGAAAGAATAGTTAATATAGAATAAGAATAGTAAATATAGAATTTTAAGTTTTTTTTTGTTATTTCCGGGAAGTATTAAAATATATTTCATTTTAGGCCAGGATTTGTTTATTTAGAATTAGAAAGAGTACCAGCTGGAATGTATCATATTATTCCATCTACGTATCTGCCAGGACAAGAAGGCCCATTCTTTTTGATATGTAAATCATCTTGCAATTTATTTCTTCGTCGAATTCAGTAATTAGTCATTGTAAAAATATATTTGTTGAAAAATGGATTTCATTCTGTTTATTCAACATTATCTATTAATAGATGCAAGTGATATTTCAATCATAAAAAAGCTTATATAGGTAATAATTTTATTGCACGATGTTATTGGACTTATCTGCTTGCGTCTCATCTATTATTATAAAAAAATAAAATAAAGAAAAAACAGAAGAAAGAAGAAACAGTGTGTTGCAAAATACCTCTATTTTATAATTCAAAGTACAAACAAAAATAAGAATAAATTATCAATATCTATATTTTGATATTTAGAAATCATGGCACTTAAATTATATATGAAAAAGAAATTATTTTATATATTTATGTTTACTAATAAATCTTACATATTGTTGTGAAATATAATATCTAAATTTTATAATCCTTATTAGACCTGTAATTATAGTCGTATAATGTATACATTAGGATAATATCAATTTGTCAGTGAGCAAATTTATGTAGAAAGGTATTTTTTAATGAAAATTGTAATTAAAAATTGTAAGACATTTTATTTCTCTAGTAAAATCAACTCTATTACTCTATAATACAATACAAAATACTACATTTCATAAGTTCATACAGTTTAGCAATATCAATGTTAATACGCAGTAAAATTCTTTTTTTGCCTGGTAAATTGTTTCATTTTATTTTCATATGCAAAATTTATAATTATTTTATATGTGATACTGTGTTATTGAATTAAATATATTTTTATCACATGTTTATAAAAATCAATGTTAATATTCCTATTTATTTTATTGCAATGTTTTTGTTATTTTATTAACATAGCTTGGATATATCATATTATTAAATAATATGTTGAGATGTAATGTATATTTACATGATTATTGAAAAATATAAGTTACAAAAGAATATAAATAATTATACAAAAATATACATTGAATGATTAACATGATTGTACCAAATAACAGAAATGTTATGATTGTTAAAAAAAAGTATAATCAATGGAAATTTGACTATATATTAAAATGGATGGATATATATGTTGTTTTTTCATAAGTTTTCAGTGCATACACAGAAGGCACTATTGTGTGGGTTAAAAAAATGACATTATCTTATTTACCTTCATGTAATTTTTTTTGTTTTTTTTTTTGCTGTTGTAAACATGATATGCAGTGTATTTTGGGTTTTTGATTCAGTTATGGTTTTAGTGGATGTAAAAGTTTCTCATATACTGAAGATAAATAGTTATCATATATAATAAGTGTACTTCCAAAACTATTATAATGAAGTAATAGCACATGAGTTTTTCTTAAACTCTCTAATATTTTGTATATGGAAATATATAAATTACAAGTTTGGACATGTTTGAATTATTTTATAAATATTGCATTATTACGTTAGACAAATATAATTAAACTTTGAACTGTTGGACGTTTTTCAAAATCTTCAGTACTGATGTACAGTTACTACAATTTTCAATCCTTATATTATACTTATATAATATTTTAATGTTATTATATAATAATATGACAAATTTTATATTCAAATTAAGATTAGAATGACTTATCTAATGGTTTTAAAATATTTTGGCTTAATTTATCCAAAATATATGTTTTACTGTATTAATGAGATTACATATACAATTGTAATATTATCGCAGAAAATATATGCATACTTCATTGTATGCAACCTACAAATTATATTTTTGAATATTTTTTTGTTAGAAAAAGCAGTTATAAATTTTCTAATGATTTTCTTTTTGTTTTTATACTGCAATAATTTATTAATTTAAATATTTTCTTTTTATATGAGGCATATAATGGTAATTAGTTCCAAAAGATCTTTTCTATAGTTATAATAATTTTTCTCATTTAATATTCGAATAATTATAAAATTGTATATAAACCATCTATTGTATATTATGTTAAAATTTTCAAAAGTGACATGTATCTACGCATGTTGCGTATATATGTATATAATGCACCGAAAACTTAACCTCAATGATTTTTGTATTAGTTAAATTTTTACTGGAAAAGAACAAATTTGTTATATCAAGATTAAAGATTGTGTAACTTTACTAAGGTATTAAAGAGTAAACAATTAAAATATGTTTATATCTCTGTCTTCATCTACTGAATTCTGGTAGTGGTTTAGCTATACCCTCGTTGTAAGCTTTGTGAACTGCTTCACATACAAATCTATATTGACTCTGCAATCAATAATAGCAATACTATGAAATATCATTGCACCTATAGGTGCAAATGATAATAATATTATTTTTACAATAATACTAAAACAATAAAAATGTTTCTTAACAAATAAAATGTTTCCATGTTTCAATGTTAAATACAAAATATATTTTAAGTAATATAACAAAATATATATATATATATATGTATATATATACATGTATATATATATATATATACATAACTTACAGCATTCTGGATCATCATTGCTCTTTGATCGCGCATAGAACGTACAATATCCAATGGATACACTGGTTGATTGGCTTCGATAAGGCATAATGCAGTTTCCATTAATACTAAAACTCCTGTTCTGCCTATTCCAGCAGAACAATGTACAACAGCTGGTTCTACTATGCCTGTACGTGCTGCTCTAACTTTTTCTGTAAATGTAGTAAATTGTTTCCAATCACTGGGTACACCATGATCTGGCCAGCTGCAATATTGCATATGTGTTATATCTCTTTCTTCTCCAGTCTGCAAATTACAAAACAATATAATAATTTCTGAATTTCTTCCTCCTAAAAGAAATAATAAAGACTTTACTTACATTAATGTCTCTAAGTATAAATTCACGAAAAATGAATGTATCTTCTACATTTTCCACCGTACATTTAAGTGTGAGATTTCTAAAACTAAGAGTTTCATTCAAAGCAGGCCAATATTGATGACATTTTGCTCGACCTCGTTCAACTAAAGTTGTTAGCATTACAACGAGAGTACTACCAGCTTCTAAAACCATTTGCCAGAAATCTGCAACGGTGGTTGACAAAGGCCCTTGCGTAGCGATATATCTGTTAATAATACCTGATCCTGGTATTTCCATATTTACATAATTAGCATTGATGTAATCGCCATTTGCTGATCCCATTAAAATGACTCTCGTAACATCATCTATGAGGCATAATCACATAGTCTTGATCATTTATCACAACGTTTACATACAATAATTATAATGTTTTATATAAGGTAATGCACATACAAACAAAGAAACATTTTAATATCGATTAATATATCTTGCATCCGTCATACATACATGGTGAAATGTCGCGATAACGATTTTTGTTCTGATTTTCTGGTTTTTTAGATTCGAGAGAAGTCAATTCAGGATTTTTTCTATATAACTGTTCATATTGTGCAATTAAGGCTCCACTAGCCAGACCATCGGCAAGAAGCAACATCGATTGCGCTAAAGCATCAGAACCAACGGCTGCATGTGGTGCATCAGGTACATACCTTATAACATATAACGAAAACAAATTTGATTGAAAATAGTAATTAAGATTAGTTAATGCATATATTGGATACCTGTAAGGAGGTTCTTCTTCAGATGTTTCATCGGTTCCAGCTAATGCGTTATACAATGCATTGGGTCTAACTGTTAATGTAAGTTCTCCTGTTCCAGAGTCACGTGACTGACGAATCAAATTAACAACATGTTCGTGTAGTAAGCCATTTACATCAATGCCATTAATAAAAACAACCTAGACATAATATTCATTAAATAAATTATTTATCAATACAATATTTGATAAAAAAAATTGTTATTATGAATTTTAACTTGATCTCCTTCATTCAACTTGGGATAACAACGATCAGCAGGCGTATTTGGTGCAACTCGAGATACTAAAATAGGCATATCAAGGTCTAATCCACCCTTTACATTAAATCCGAAACGACCTTGTTCGTCGGGTGTCAATGTTATTGTAACCAATCCATCCTCCAATATCTATAATTGTTACATTTGTTTTATCATCAAATTTGATTGAATATATCCAATATAATTCTTTATCTAATTTATTCACCTGTGGAGGTGGCGAACTTGTTGGTTCACTGTAGTCAGGAAGATCATAAATATTTTTTTCAATAATTGTATCATCATCTGCATAACTAAGTACCCGAGATCCTAACATTGGAGAAAATGCATTATTCTGTGTATGAGTTCCTGTTAAATCTTCTCGAAGAGACAAAAAACCACCTTCACTGTAAATTAAGATAAATTATAATAAAAAAAATAAGAAAATAAAATAAAAGAAGAGAAAAAGCATTTCTAACTCATCACTTTGGTTCCCTTCACCCCATGCTTGTCGAGGTTCACGAGCACCTAGAGATTGCACCTTATTATCATAAGGACGAGGCGGCCTACCAGGAGGTATTATAACTTTCCCTTTATCTTCAATAATAGGAGCTGTTGTAACCCCATGTACTAAACGTTTACTTGGTGATCTATAGAATGGTTAAAAAAAATATATCTTAGTTTTAAGGATAATTAAGATGATTACGATTTGTATTAATTGTTTTATATGTATTACCTAATAAATGTTCTTTCAACTCGTGCTCGATGTTTTCCATCTTCAACAGTTTGAAATTCTGTACGTCCTGAATAAGTAAATCTACTACTTAATGTAAGTGGAAACCGTCTTGGCCGTAATTTTGGACTGTGAAGTCTGAAGAATGTATGATGTTCGACACAAGCTTTCCATAAATTTTTAGAACTACGATAAGTCTGCATATTGAAACCTAATAAAGTATCATAGTTTTCAGACTGTAAACAAAATAACATATTTTATTACATATTTAATACTTAATATATAAAGTAATAATAATTATTCACATTAAATCCAGTTTGCAGAAATTTTTGAAATATACCTGTTCTCTTCTAAGTTGAATAAAAAATTGTTTACGTTTGAAAGAAATTTTTACAATTTTAGACCATGAGAATACATTAATTTTTATGCCATTTTGGAATACTACTAATCCTATTGACGTAACACCTAGTTGTATTTCTTTATTTGTTGAATCCTGAGAAAATATAATCATTATATTATTATCATTAGATTAGATCATTAAATTATTATTATTATTATTATTATTATTATTAGAGATATTTATATATGATTATAGAATATATACTAATAAGTTACACCAACCCTTGCTTTATGTAATTCTACTCCATACATATCAAGCCGTTTAGCATGATCCAAAAAATTAAATTCTGCATCAGCTGGTAGCTGACCTCTGCAAATAAAAAATGCATATAAAATAGAAATAACAGAATAGGTATTTTTATAGAATCAATTATTTCTCAAATCAATTAAATATTTTATGATATAAATGTACATAAAAAAAAAGAAAATAAAAAGAAAATAATTAATCATTTATGTACTTATGAAGTTTATGTAATTCCGCTATTTTTTTCTCCATTTCTTCTGTTTGCCCTGGTATTAATTGTAAATGTGAAAGATATCCAGGTCCATGTTCATCTGGATGATAATCGCCTAATTCTGCTGCAAGTTGCATTAAAAATAATATTTAAATGTTACTTTTTTTATTTGTTTATTTGAATATATATTAAAGTAGATTTATTGTAAAGAAACCAAATATACTTACATTGAACAGTATAACTTGCTATAAGACATGCAGTACTTGGTGGTACTTGTAATTTTCCTAGAAGAATATCTTTCCGTATTTGTAAATAAAATTGATATCTAGTATATTCTTCTTGCAGCTTACTAGGATCTGATACATAAAATTTTACTCTAAAAAAAAATTGTCCACCTAAAATACATAACTGTTTTCAGTTTCTATATAATTCATACTTCTTTCAGTTCACATATAATTTATTAATATTAACTACTTCATGTGTCAGTACTTTTGTTAATGTATAACAGGATGTAAAAATTATCATCAAACAAAACATATTACTATAATCAAATGTTAAGTATAGAATTATGATCTTTACCCTTACTTCTTATCTGCTTCTTCATTGGTTTTGTAGGGTCTAACCATCTCTACAATGATAAGGAATGATATCTGAAGTAGAATATTTATGATACATGTTTGTCAAAAAGATATTTAAGAATTTACCATCGTATCAGGTGTGGTTGTTGTTGTTGTAGTACCATTTTCTGAATATTGTAGGCCAAAATAATCTTTCTCCACAAGTTCTAAGTGATGGAATACTAAATCTAATAAAGTTTGTCCTTTTGCCCTCTTCTACAAATTATTAATCTTAATAATCTAATGTTTTGTAAATTTTCGAATTATAAAAATAATAGAAAAATAATGAACTTACATCCAGTTGAAATGTATGCTGAGAATCATCAAGAAAAATAACAGTTGCGGATAAAGACTTTAATCTACGATTTCGTGCTAATTCAGCACCACGAACATGGTAGCTCCCACTGGAGCCACTCAGTGCTCTACGGGATACACTTTCAATCATTTCAATAATTTGAATACGTGTCAGCCACCTTCTTGACACCACTTTTGTGCTATACCACCTACCTATATTACAAAATATTTTTATCAATAACATTTTTTATAATTTTCATCAATTATATATTTTTTTTTTTCTTTTTTATAGAAATTATTATGTTCCATAAATATATATACATTACATTCTCTAAACATAGTCAAAGAAGAATATTTATGAAAATTCTACGTTTATATTCCAACAAGATTACATAAGCAAATTGATGCCAACCATGTGCCAGAATAATGTAGAATATAGTATTCCGAAAATAGGTTTGTGGAAAAAAGAAAATACTTGAATGAGAAATTAAAAAATTATTTCAAATAAAAGTACAAATATTTAAATATAAAACTTGACAAATTTAAATATACAATACTTACAATCTATACAAACAATATGATTTTTGTTATTAATAATTCGATAAATAAATAATACAAATTTGTACTTACATTCATCATACGCTGTGATACACTCAAAACCGTTTATTAGATATGATTAATTGCACAATATAAAAGAATTGTCTTTGATTTATAAGGGCTAGAATGAACCACAGTGGTGCATAAATTTTTTTCTAATAATCATTGGAATTTTGACTGAAACTTTTTTTCTTTTTAACCCTTTTCTCATATTTCTATATTTAAGGCTACTTTTTTCTTATGATTAATCACTTATCATCTATAAAAATAAGAAAAAATATTATTGTAGCACAATATACTCAATACGGATTATTTCGATCACTGAGAAAATTGTTTGAAAATTAAATACGATTCCACAATATTTGTTTCACTTTACTCACACTTTGATTCGTATAATATCAATGAACAATTGAAAGAAACAATTATATTTATTAGGTTATTATTGTCATGAATATTTCCTAAGTTTTATCATTATTAAAGTAATATACGCATTATTGGCATAAACAGTTTACATAAAATCACCTATTTCAAGAGTTTTGTACTTAACAGGTTATAACATTATTTTTGTAAAAAGAGACGTTTCACCCTTGATATAAAACTATCAAGAGATAGAAGTTTATAAGTAAATCGTAACATATACGTATATATTGTATAAATAATCAGCCATAGTTGCCATAAACTTAGAAAAATTATAGAAATGAAAAAGAATTAAATGTACCTTTGTACATTTTACGAAAGTTAGATAATGTGGGTCAATTTTTTCTTTATTTCCAATAATAGACGTACAGTTAACACGATTGATTCTTTTAGTAACTCTACGTTCATTGGTTAATTTCGTTGGAAGAAAGATAAAATTCTCCAACCATTTTCAATATTGTTCATATGCCTTACGTATTAATACAATATATAAATACAATATATAAATATAAATTTTTATTTAAAATATTTCTAATTAAACATTAAGCATTTTCAATTAAAAAATAAACAATTGCATTATTAATAATTTTAATATAGTATAAAAGGTCGAATATTTTGTTGAAATTTGCTTGAATCTCATTGGTCCTTTAGTTCACAGAAAGTAAAAGCCAATCGTAGATCGACCTCGATCAACCAATGAGAATGGCTGATAATCGGCATTATTTTACCGTTTTTCACCGTTGAGAATATGAGAGAGGGGGGTAGAATCACGGTTTCTAAACCATAAAACAGACACTACGCACAAAATTATTCCCGCCGCGTGGCTCGTAGTTCGTGGATCGTAATTTTGCGGTTTGGTTATAAATCCCGCCATATCCGCGTTGATAGACGAAATTTAATAGCATTTCGGGTTTACAAGAAATGAAAAAGAAAATGTAATAGAAATCATATATTTAATATTGTCTGAATGTTTCGTTGTTCATTGTTATCGCTACAAGCCATCATTGTAATTTTATGTCGAATTGATTTCGTTACAGCGTGTGCAACATTTAGCAAGTTGAAAACAAGATATGGCAAACGTATCTCTTGACAAAGAAACGTTTTTTCGACGCATGAAGCGTCTTTATGCTGCGTGGAAGGTAAGACCGGTAGATTATGTTTATTATGCATTCAATCATACTGCAAACAATGAAAATGTTTTAAGAACAAAATTTGTTTTTTATTAGGATGGAGAAGCGGGTACTGATGACAGTTTTAGTAAAATGGATTGCCTTGTTTCTGCAGTCGGTACAGATGAGGATATCGTCTATAGTAAATCTACAGCATTGCAAGTAAGTTTACAATTTTATTTTTTATCATTTAATAACTTTTGATAAAGATATTGTTTTATATGTAGTATATTTAGAAGCAAATGATTTAAATTATATATGTATATAAAAATGTTAAATTTTTGCGTATATATATATTCATAATTTAATTATTATGTTGTTTGCTTACTTGTTTGTAGACATGGTTACTCAGTTACGAGCTTACAGATACAATAATGGTTTTGGCTGAAGAGGTTATTTATTTTTTGGCGAGTAAAAAAAAGATTGAGTTCTTACGAAAAGTTGAAAACCAGAAAATAGAAGATACAGGCGTGCCTCCAGTTATGTTACTTGTTAGAGATAGAGTAGGCACATTATATATATATATATATTTATATATTTTAATTTTTATCTTGGTAAAATTTTAGTAAAACATAATTAAGAAGTATGAATGTATCTATGAATATATTCTAGGGTGATGAAGACAAAGCAAATTTTGCCAAACTTATTGAGATAATAAAGCAGAGTAAGAAAGGTAAAACATTGGGTGTATTTTCAAAAGAAAACTATCCAGGTGCCTTCATGGATGCATGGAGAGCATCTTTAAGATCTGAATCTTTTGATACGGTAAGATTTATTATTTCATTTTTATACAATGCATTATATAAATAAAAGATTAAGATTTATCTTTGGTATTAATTAAATCAGGTTGATGTAAGCGCTGCTGCAGCATATGTAATGTGCCCAAAGGAAGAAAGTGAGATTCTAACCATAAAAAAAGCTTGTTTGGTGTCTGTCGATGTTTTTACAAAGTACCTTAAGGATCAAATTATGGAAATTATTGATTCCGATAAAGTATTTCATTATATTTGTTATATTTTGAAATATATATTTCTCTATATATTAATAAATTTAAATGTTTCAGAAAGTCAAACATTCAAAACTAGCAGAAGGTGTGGATACTGCTATAACAAATAAAAAATATGTTACCGGAGTTGATGTAACTCAAGTTGACATGTGTTACCCAGCTATTATACAGAGTGGTGGAAACTATTCCTTGAAGTTTAGTGTAGTTAGTGATAAAAATACTCTCCATTTTGGTGTGATTGTTTGTTCTTTAGGAGCACGTTATAAATCTTACTGTTCAAATATAGTTAGGACATTATTAGTTAATCCTACAAAGACAATAGAGGTATGAGTTAAGATTTTACAATGTGAATATATGGTTGCAACATATAAATGTAATGTATGAACTATTTTAGGATAATTACAACTTTCTTTTACAATTAGAAGAAGAAATATTGAAAAAGCTTGTTGCTGGTACAAAATTAAGTGATGTATATGAAACAGGTGTAAAATTTGTTAAGGATGAAAAACCTGATATGTTGGATCATTTGACTAAGAACTTCGGATTTGCAATGGGTATTGAGTTTAGAGAAAGTTCATTATTGCTAGGTCCAAAAACGCATGCTTTGGCAAAAAAGGGTATGGTATTTAACATCAATGTAGGTTTAGGCAATCTTTCAAATCTAGATGCCACTGAAAAAGAAGGGAAAATTTATGCCCTTTTTATTGGTGATACTGTCATGGTCAATGAGGTAATGTCTAATTTTATATTATTTTTCTTTAAACAGAGAGTTTCAGTATACAAGTGATAAATATTAATAAATTATTTTATACTTGCATATTTTAGGGCCAGCCTGCTACAAATTTAACACCTTCCAAGAAGAAAGTAAAGAATATAGGTATATACGTTAAAGACGATGAAGAAGAAGAGGAAGAAGGCAGTGGTAAAGAGAATGAACATAAACCTGAAATATTGGGTAGAGGTAAAAGAACAGCTGTTATAGAGTCAAAATTAAGAACAGAACATAGCTCAGAGGAAAAAAGAAAACAACATCAAAAAGAATTGGCTCAACAATTGAATGAAGTTGCTAAAGCACGATTGGCTCAGCAATCTGGCGGAAAAGAACAAGAAAAAATACGTAAATCAACTGTATCATATAAGAGCTTAAGCCATATGCCACGTGAGCCAGAAGTGAAAGAGCTAAAGTTATATGTTGGTAAGATTTATGAATTACATACTATATCTATAAGAATTAATTAAACTTGATGTACATAATATTAATATTTTTTTTTTTTTCTTCTTTTCTTATAGATAAAAAGTACGAAACCGTAATTTTACCAATTTTTGGTATTCCTGTACCTTTTCACATATCAACAATCAAGAACATTTCTCAGTCTGTTGAGGGTGACTACACTTATCTTAGAATAAATTTCTTTCATCCTGGTGCAACGATGGGTCGTAATGAAGGAGGCTCGTATCCACAACCTGATGCAACTTTTGTAAAGGAAGTGTTAGTATTATATAATAAATATATATTTTAACTTTTCTAATAATAATTATCAATATATGTTAATAATATTACTATTTTTGAATGTAACTTATTTTACAATGTTTTTAGAACATATCGAAGTACAAATACCAAAGAACCTGGTGAAATTTCTGCTCCCTCGTCTAATTTAAATACAGCATTTAGATTGATTAAAGAAGTTCAAAAAAAATTCAAGAATAGAGAAGCAGAAGAAAGAGAAAAAGAGGATTTAGTAAAACAAGATACATTAATACTTTCACAAAATAAGGGTAACCCAAAGCTAAAAGACTTATACATTCGACCAAATATTGTTACTAAAAGAATGACAGGAGGCTTAGAAGCTCATACTAATGGGTTTCGATATACTTCTGTAAGAGGCGATAAAGTTGACATTCTTTATAATAATATTAAAAATGCTTTCTTTCAACCCTGCGATGGAGAGATGATAATCCTTCTTCATTTTCATTTGAAGGTACATACTAATCGCACTAATATGACTCTGATTGTGAATAATTTTTTTCTAATACATATTTTATATTTTCAGCATGCTATTATGTTTGGTAAAAAGAAGCACGTGGATGTGCAGTTTTACACAGAAGTTGGTGAAATCACCACAGATTTAGGGAAACATCAGCATATGCATGATCGTGATGATCTTGCTGCAGAACAATCTGAAAGAGAACTTAGGCACAAATTAAAAACAGCCTTTAAAAGTTTTTGTGAAAAGGTAACATTTCGCGAAATAAGTTATTTGTATTATTATTTATTCATATTTTTAATAGGTCGAAGGTATGACGAAACAGGAAATAGAATTTGATACACCTTTTAGAGAATTAGGATTTCCTGGTGCCCCATATCGAAGTACTGTACTTTTACAACCTACTAGTGGATGTTTAGTAAATCTCACAGAATGGGTATGATACTATTTTACTTTCATTTATTACATATTTTCATATTTCAACATGATTAGCGATCAAAGTTACTATCACATTAAATTTTGATTAATTTTAAATTGTAGCCTCCCTTCGTCATTACATTGGAAGATGTTGAACTTGTTCACTTTGAAAGAGTACAATTTCATTTGAAAAATTTTGATATGATTTTTGTTTTCAAAGACTATCATAGAAAAGTTGCTATGGTTAATGCCATTCCAATGAACATGCTGGACCATGTCAAAGAGTGGTTAAAGTAAGTTTTTTTTATTTATTTCATATGTATTTTGCGAACATATGTTGCCAATAATAACTAATAATTTTTTTCTTTTCTAGTTCCTGCGATATTAGATATACAGAAGGTGTACAATCTTTAAATTGGACAAAAATTATGAAGACTATAACAGATGATCCAGAAGGATTTTTCGATAGCGGTGGGTGGACATTTTTAGATCCAGAAAGTGATGCTGAAAATGAAGAGGTTGAAGACGAAGAGGAAGAAGAAGATGATGCTTACGAGGTTTGTGATACTCATTATTAATGAATATAAAATATTAATAATTAATAAAAAAATTAAAAGTAGTTTATCTTATGAAGAAATACTTGAATTTTCTTTTAGCCATCTGATCTAGACAGTGAAGAAGAATCTGATGATGATTCAGAATATTCAGAAGCATCTGAACATTCCGATAGTGAAGGTAATTCGAGAAATAACATATTTTCTTTTTAAAAAAAATCTATTTGCCCGAAATTATTTTATGAAATTAATTTATATTTCATTTATAGAGGAAGAATTGGGTAGTTCAGAAGAATCTGGTAAAGATTGGTCAGATCTAGAACGAGAAGCAGCTGAAGAAGATAAAGAAAGAGGGGAGGGACGTTATCGTGACGATTACAATTCAAGTAAAAAAAAGAAATCGAGTCGTAGACAATCACCTTCACCAGCAAAAGACAGGTATGGAAATAACAAAATTGTTACTAAACTTAATTGAATATTATATGCAACGTGATGTGTTATAAAATATCGTATTTATAATTATTTTAAGGCACAATTCGAAACACAAAAGTTCTAGCAATTCCAAAAGCAAAAGTTCATCGAGCAGTAAAGATAGAAGATCATCGGATAAACACAGGTAAAATAGTTTTAAGAAATAAATGTAGACAATATATATTCTGCATTATTTTCTAATTATATATGTATACATATATACATTCCTATTACATTGAGTTGATAATTTAATAATTAAAGAACGGATCGATCGCGGAGTGGAGGATCACACAAGAAAGTGTCTCCTTCTAAATCATCTAAACACAGGTGATTACCACCAATTTTGATTGTTTCATAATTATTATACTAATGATGATTTTATTTTTTCATTTTTGTCATATAGCCCCAGAAAAAGTGATAAGCACGATAAACATGATAAACACAAGTCATCGCACTCTTCTTCCAACAGTAAAAAGCGGTCACGGGAAGACAGTGTAGACAGAAGTGACAGGGGGTCCAAAAAATCTAAGTAAGTATTTGTGAAGATAAAAACTTATATGACAATTAATACTTAATTATTTGAAAAATATATATAGTGATTTAGTACATTCTAATTATGTAATTTTATCATTCTAATTATGTAAATTTATTATAGGAAGTGAATCTGAAAGGGAACTGTGTATTGAAAATAGAACACTTGTATGAACTCACATACGTGTTGGACTTAAGTGAAGCTTTGTCATCTCTGGTTTGGAAAGTAGACAGTATGCCTATAGGGATAGTACATTTTCTTGCATTGAAAACACCTTTTTAAGGTGTTCAAATACGTGTATACGTGCTGATGTTGAATCCAACATACACAACAGCAACAATATAACGGAAGCCAATTGATGTAAAGTTGTATGCAAACAAATTTTTGTTATTGGTCAACAATTGTACATAAAAGTATAGTTTTTACCTCTAATAAACATATACAGTCAGATATGTATACATCGTACCTCAACTATTGGTATTATCATTTTCAACCTATAAATAGTAATGACAGTACTATTTGTATTCCCTAATTATTTTTTTTTCTCTGTTTTCATGTTGCTACTGTATATTATTGTAAGAATATTTTGAGATTATTTTGTGTAAATAGTACTTTTGCAGCCAATACTTTGATTTATGCAATTCACTTACTTTCTTTCTTTTTTTTTTTCTTATGTTTCTATTTTCCTTTACTGATTTAAATATATAATTTTTATTTTTCGATATAGACAAATATACTTTTCTATGATATTAAGGAGATTGCGTAGTTGAATATTGCGAGTGTTTTCATGCAAGAAAATGATCTATCCATAATGTGCAGGAATGAAATGATTCAGATGTAAACTCAGAAAGATAAAAAAAGTAAAAGAGAGTTTCAAATTTTCTTTGCTTAATGAAATTTGTACCTTTGCGATAGAAATAAACAATAAGATATTTATCATAAATGTAGAAGTAATGTCACTCATAAGATAAACGTTCCATACAAATATGAAATATTTAAAAACGATGATATATGTTTAACAAATGATTTTTTTTACATCGAGACATTGTTAATATTATCGTTAATATACTTTAAGTAAACTTTAGACATAATGTTGATATACACTTTATATAAGTATATTTATACGCGTGTTTGTATATGTGTACACGCGTACGTGTATACATATTGTCGATATATTTTGCATAAAGAAACACTCAAGTTCCAAATATGGCATGCAACAAAAATCCACTGAAGAAGATCCGTCTATTCATAAGGTAAATGTAGGATATAAGTGAAAGTACTCTCTGGCAAGTGGTATTCCTGCTTTCACCGCGCGATGTTTCACCATCGTATACATAACTGAAGAAACTGACGGGGAAGTCATTTCTACGGTGCTTATATAGATTACAATGTCCCAAAGTTCTTCAAAAGTAAGCATATGTGTATATATATATATAAATATATATATATATATGTGTACACACATGAATGAAAATCAGTCATTGATTATTTTCTTGCGTTTATTTATAAAAATGTAAAAGCTGAATATATTATAATTCACGAGAGAGTGATTTATCGCTCATTTATAAATACTTTTATAAGTACTTAGAAGTAATTTTGTACAGGAAGACAATGGAAAATCGACAGTACATTAATGTTGAACAATAAATTTTAATTTCGTCCTATTTGATCAATTTGAGTTTGCAGATTGTTAACAACTTCTGGTGGTACGTGCTCTCCAAGTATTTCAAAAAGATTTATCCTTTGATCTCCAGGAATCGATTCGTATGCAGCCAATTCTATCCCTTCTTGAACCTTTTGTATCGTCGCATCCTTAGGAATGAGATAAGTGTTTTGAGCTTGCCTAATCGCTTCATTACTGAAGATTTGACCATCTTTTTGCGGGTATGCAGATGCGATAGTTATTACAACGAGAAGGATCGTCGCTATCTTGTGAAATCTCATCTGAGAATGAACATCGAAATATATATTTACACATGACAATATGTTAACATTCTAAACATAGCAATGTTTAATCGAATGAAAATAAATAAATATTAAATTTGGCGTAAATCTTTATTATTCATTTTTTTTTTAAATACTTAAATACGTGATACTTTCTGTTTTTAATTATATCACACCAAGTGTATATTTACCAATAAACTATTTCTTTATATTACGATAAACATTGAAAGTGACATACGTTAATTGAAAGTTGAAAGCGCAAAAATTTCTTTATAAGAAAAAAGATATATTATTATTTAGATTTTTTTTTTTTTTTTTTTTTTCTTAAAGTAAAAATTTATAAAAGAGAACAATAAATTTTTTTTGTATTAAACTTGAACGTATATTATTTGCAAAAACTAATATTATTTTCAGTTTCAAACATAATCTAAATATATTACGAAAAGGAAAGTTTACCATGTGCTGTTTAGAAAAAGAAATATAAAATATAACATCATAAAAAAAACCCAATGATTTTTTATCACAACATAATGCACACTCACGGTTGGTATTTACGTTGAAGCAAAGCGCTGTTTCACGAACGATTCCAAATGACTAAGCGGAGTGATGGTAGAAGGTGCCTTATATACTTGAAGCCTCAGGTAAAACAGGTGAACGCCACTCCCATCAATGGTTAATGAGAAATCAACGTTTTAATCTTTGATTTAAAACCGGATCAACTCATTCTAACTATTTCGAATCTCAAGAACATTGCTTTTATAGTAAAATTGATCAACTTTTATACATCTCAATGGTTATTTCCTTAATTGTTTAATAACAAAAAAAAAATATATATATATATATTTCCATTTTGATGTAATATATCTACATATATAAAAATATAATGCAAATATTTTGATAATAAAATATATTACATGATACAAAAAAATATGCAGTTAAGTAATTATTTATGATTATTACTTCTTCCTACGATGAATTGTAAAATTTTGATTTTTCTTTCAAAATTATTTTCTTTTTTTTTTTTTTTTAATAAATAAATGAATATATTATTATTAAATTTATTCTTTAAAGTTTTTTCAAAAATCTATCAAAAGTCGAAATTTCATTCTTGCATTGCTACTTGATATATGTCTGTAGTTATATGAATGTACGTATATATATATATATATATATATATATATTGGAAGAGTGTATTATTCGGACGAGTAGAAAGTGACGCAACGAAAGAAGACGGGGACAACTCACATTTCAGACTTTCATTCGATCACTTTTCAATCGTCACGGAGTATATAAAAGAAAGAATCTTTATTATGTTGTAATACTTTAACTTTTTCAAAAAGAAAATATTATTTTAAATATATTTAAATTATACATGTGTGTGTGTGTGTGTGTGTGTGTGTATGTGTATTACGTTATATTATGTATTAAATAATTTAATAATATAAATAATTTAAATAAATTTGTTTTATACTAATCTCGTTTATATCCATAATATATCATATTTTCTCTCTTTTATGGATTTTTTCATAAGGGTCATATAGTATAACGAGTATAAAGTACGAGCAATTTTAACAATGAATATACTGCAACATATTAAAATAATATACAGTGTGTTATGCGATAAATATAAAAAATCTCAATAGTTCGTCATTTGGAGAAAAAAATATTATATAGCTATTAGAAAATCATACGAATATATGTGTGTGATCATTTATATCAATGAATAATTAATAATTATACATCAAAGTTAGTATACCTTGAGAACAATTTGCAGTACCATCTCATCCAATTTTAAATAGAAAGCTTTATTATAAAACGCATTCTTTCTAAAAGTAATCACAAAGAAGATTGTGTTGTAATAAATACGATAATCCGAAAATGTTAACTTTATAAAGTATATGCTGGAAATTTGGCCATACTTGGCTTTTGCATATCTATAAGAAAATAAATTACACCAGCAAGACCTGAAATAGTACATGTACAGAAAACTGTTAGTATATATATATATATATATCTAAATCCAATTTAGTTAATTAAAAACTAAAAATC
Source organism: Vespa crabro (assembly GCF_910589235.1). Taxonomy (NCBI): domain Eukaryota; kingdom Metazoa; phylum Arthropoda; class Insecta; order Hymenoptera; family Vespidae; genus Vespa; species Vespa crabro. The sequence goes on from NC_060963.1 coordinate 3,180,086, forward strand.
TATTACATACCTTCAAACAAAGAAAATGGTCTATCAGGAATTCTATTTTGATTTACTCCATAATTACAGCACCATTCCGCATATTTACAAGCTCTATATAGATGTTTTAGATCCTGAGAAAAAATATTTCAGATAATATATATATAAGAAATTAAAAATTAATAATCAATGTAGAAACCTTTGTTTGTTGATACAGATGTAAAAATGTATATGCATTTCCAGAAACTCCATGACATATTCCATATCCTTTTTTCAACAAACCCCTTTCCCAAATTACTTCTCCACATTGTATAGCAGTTTCTAAAAATTTCTTATCCGAATATATCTGTAATTAGAAATATAATTAAATTAAAAAATTATTTCTTATCTATGTAAATTAATCTGAGATGCATATATAAGGACCTCATAGGCAAGGCAAAATAACATAGTCATTCCTGGAGCTCCATGACACCAGTGTATCAATTTATCTGTATTACTTCCTATCGAAGAAGGAAAATTTCCTGATGGATATTTTAGATCTTGAAGATAATATAAAGCTGGTAGTATATAATTTTTCAGTTGTTCTTCATGTAAATAATCTCGAGCCTACCAAAAATAAGTAGAATAAAATATATCAAATGATAAATAAAATTATAACTAATATTATCTTCAATGTAATATACTTGTAAGAGTATGTAGAGAATACCAGCCAATCCATGAGCTGCACCAAGATATTCTGTATCATGCCATGAATACATAAGTGGAGACTTGTAATGTCTCGATGTAGAGTATATATTTCCAGATTTTATTATACTAGAGATAACCTAATGAAAATTTTGTGATATCAAAGTAAATATTTATTTATAGGACCATTTCTTATACATAAGTAATTAAAAAATATAAAAAATATAATTATGGTACAATACCTGTTTGATAATATCAGTTTTTATAGGAGGTGGAGATATATTTGAATTTATATAAAGAAGAGAAAAAAGATATCCAGCTCTTCCATAAAGTAGTTCATCTGGTATTTCACTATGTTCATTTATAACATGGGATGATAAAGATATCAATCTAAAAACGACATTATTTTATTAGCACGTATATATATAATAAGTATTTTTTAATCCGCAATATTATACATACTTAGATATTGCATTTTGTGAATCATCCTTACTTCCATGTTTATGAAATATAACTGCTCCAAGTGCTAATGGTCCAGATAAGCCAGTTAAAAAAGTTATTTCCCTTTTCCATTTAAATTTTTTGATACAGGTTTGTAACAATTCTATTGCTTTCTAAAAAAAAAAGAAAACATGAATTTTTTCTATTAAGAGCTATAAAAGATTTGAATAAGGAATGGATAAGAATATTTTTTTTTTGGTAATTATAAAATATAACATACAGAGTAATATGCAGGTTCATTGAAATAATCAGCATAAAGTTGAAACATATTTGCTATACCAGCAGTTCCTGTGTAAATAGAATGATCGTCATGGTAAGTCCAATCATTTTTATTTTCTTCTAATTTTTGTACCAATTTTTTGGTATTTGTAGTTAGCAAAACTTTAAAATTGTCTGCTATCTGTAAGACATAATAATAATGAATAAAAATTACGTTTTTATTATCATCATTAAGCATGTTTATAAAATTTGTTTATTACAGTATTTTCTTCTGGCTTCAATACGGTAAGACAGGATGAACTTAAATAATCCTGAAAAGGATTTTTATAATTTCGGGAAGTATCCATTATGCTTCTACCGGCTATGGATTGGATATAAAATACAGAATTTCTTATGACTCGTTCAATTTTAACCACTTCCTTTAAAAATATTATGTTTAAGGCTGTTCACCACTTTACCCTCGTAATGTATGTGACTTCAGTGACAGATATGGACGAAATATGAAGAATATGTTTAAAACTACATCTAACAAAAGTAAGAAAACATGTCAGATTATACTTTTTTGAAGACAGATGAATTGAAAAATATTTGTTGTACAAATTTTATACTTCTTATTTCTAATTAAATTTATATAAATATCGACTAATGGTAGAAGAAGGAATTTACTTTACCGACTTATGATAAGTAGATACATGATAAACATGTATCTACTTATCATAAGATTTTTTCATATTTTTGAAAAACCTTTATTTTTATATATAAATTGTTTTCGAAAAAATATCATTTTTTGACATTAATTTTTTTAAAGAAAATAATGCTTTTTCAAAAATTCGAATAAGCCATATCTTCACTTAAACTTTCATTTTTAAAGTAATACCTTTCTCATCAAAATCGGACAAAAATTACGTTTGTAATCATTATTGAATAAATCATTATAAAACCAGAGATGACGAACAATGTTAGAAAAGAAACAAAATGTTTATTGTCTGTTGGAAAAATTGCTAAATATATTATAAATTATATATATATTTTTGCAAACATTTTATAAATATAGTATCATTTATATCTTTTCCAATTTTTTGTTAACTAATTCCAAATTGTGTCTCAAACTCTTCCTTAGTTATCTGAAATAATATAATATTATATGTTGATCAATTAAATAATAAATATATAAAAAAAATAAAGCTGATTTTTATATTTGATTTGAACTGGTTGATTACCTTCTTCTTTTTAAATTTTTTTATTAATGCTACATCTTTTGCTAATTCTTCTAACTCCTCAGAAGTAATAGATCTCTTCTTTTTTTTAACTGGAACAACACCCTTGTCCTGTTGAATTTTTTTCTTTTCTTTTCGCTTTTTACGTTTTTCTTGTTTTTCTAATTTTCTCTTTTTTGTTTCAGTCCAAGATTCTGTTTGTTTACATTTACGTTTTATTTTTCCCGGCCATGTACCTGTATTATGAAACTGATTTAATTTTTCTAATCTGATTCGTTCCTTTTCCTTGTTCAAATATGTAATTGAATTGAAATCAATTTCTGAAGCAACAAAAGATGTTATATCACGTCCTTTCAATTCAGGCATTCGTGGCATTTTTAATAAGCCAAAACCCATGGCAAGATTTCCTAAGTCAATATCTTTTAATCTTAAAATTAAATTACATTCGTGTTTATTATATGCTTGTACATATGATACAAATGCTCTATTTGCTTTATCAAATATTTGTCTATCTTTTAATTGTAAATCACGCATACATTGTAAACACTTTCTCACTATATCCGTACATACTTCTAATTTCATTTCTTGTATATCTACTTTCTGATTTCTTTTAATAAAATCTACGTATGCATCTTCATTTTTTAATAGGAAAAGTAATGCACTTCCTTCGTGCCCAATTCGGGCTGTCCTTCCACATCTGGCAATGTAAATTTATTGATTATAGTTCTAATATATTTGCATTTTCTATAATTCTATTATTATTAATTTATAAATTTTTCATATATTTAAAATTTTTACCTATGTACAAAGTTGCTCGCAGTAGATGGAGGATCATATTGTAATACCCAATCTACTTCTGATATATCAATACCTCTAGCCATAACATCAGTACATATCAAAATGCCAGCTTCTATTGAACGAAACTCATCAAATATTTTATATCTTTTTTTCTTCATTTTGCCGTGTAAAGCTAATACTCGTGTCTCTGATAACATTCTATATAATAATATTTGTGATTTAAAAAGTTCTTGAAATAAATAAAAATTAAAGATAAATATGACTTACGCTTGTATAACATGACTGAAGTAATCTACACACGCACAGGTAGATAAAAAAATCATATATTTTAAATGAATTCCTTTTTGTTGAATAAAACTTATCATTGTTGATAACTTATTTTCAGCTTGTATTATTACATAATTATTTGTTAAACTCAAAGGTGTTGATATATTAGCTTTCTCCTTTACGGAAACAAAAGCCGGATTTCTTAATCCCGCTCTGATTAATTGCTGTAATTCTTTTGTTTGCGTAGCAGAAAATAGACCTGTTCTTCGTAAACGCGGTAAATAGCTTAATATAATATCTAATGTTTTTGAGAAACCTAAGTCTAATAATCTATCAGCTTCATCCAAGATTAATATTTCCTAAAAATGGTATTAAATTGAGAAAGAAATATGATAGGAATAATACATATGTGATGTTAAGTTTAATTACCAAAGATTTCAAGCATTTTGTTAAATTTATACTTTTGCAATTAGAAAGCATATCTTCTAGTCTACCAGGAGTTGCTATTATAATATTGGCACCAGCCTTTAATTTCTCTATATCTTCGTTAATAGTTGTACCACCGACAAGAATTACTTGTTTTAATAATAAAAGTTTATTTAAGAATTTTGTTAATACTTCACTAATTTGAATAGCTAATTCTCTAGTCGGTGTTATTATTAAAGCTCCTATTTCTGTACTTTTCCATTTATCAGGGCGTCTCTATAAACATTTCTGAATGAGATGACATCATGTATTATAACCTAACCAATGTTCTCTTGAAATAATTCATTTATCTAGATACATACTTGTAATATTTCCATTAAAGGAATAAGAAAAGCAAGTGTTTTGCCACTACCTGTTACTGCCTCTGCGGCAACGTCTTTCCCTTTTAAAAGGAGAGGTATACAGGCTGCCTAAAAATATAATAGACGAATTTTTTCCCTTATAAAAATTTAAATCTATAGTTCAAAGAATTATACAAATAATAACAAATAAAAGACATTATACGAGAAATCTTACTTGAACAGGTGTCATAATTTCAAATTTCAATTCTTGAAGTGTTTCTAATACAGGCTTACTTAAAGGAATATCTAATTCTTTCCAATTTTGCGTTTTCATATTTGGTTTGTAAATTTTTACAAGATAATATTCTACAATAACGATAAATTATTAATTACTATTCAAAGTTATATATATGAAACTCGTGAGAGTGAAAAATAAACATGTTTACTTAAAGGTTATGTTTGAACATTATCTTCGTTACCGATCGAGTCTAATACTGTCGTACTGACAAATGTAACAAACGTTTGTATATGATTATTATATATCGATAAAAGACGATATTATTTAATTTTTAGTTTATAGGAAGGGATACATAAAAATGTAAAAATAGATATAAGTGCACACATTCGGTTTTTAACGCATTGACTTTATTTTGATGCATTTTTAAATCTCTTCGATATAAAATTTGTGTCTAACGATGCCAGACTCTGTATTATCTTTCGATTGAGGCTCACCTTTCTTCTTATTTTTTTATATACACACGACTAGGTCTAAGGCCGTAGTATTTATCTTTCCTCTTACAATAAATTGCATATGCATGAATCAGTTGAATAATGCATAATTAATCAATAAATCAATCAATCGAACGATCTTTTTTTTCTTATACATAATCGCATCCTTTCGTCCTTTATTAGAACATTTGTGTATTATTGGTGTTATCGTTGCGAACAGATTGCCGTCATTCATTTAAACATAATCTATTAATATAAGATCCTGAATATTTCTTTTTCTTTTGTCCTCTTTCCCCTTCTTTTTATAGAATCTTTATAAAACCATAAATATGTATTTTATGTTAATGCTTTTTTCCAAAACAATAATCCAATTCAATATACATTAATCATTGAAATTTATACGCAATAAAGAAATTCAATAATAACAGCATCTCATCATCATAATCATCATCATCATCATCATCATTATCATCATCATTATTATCAAATATCATAATAATAATTTCTAAATTATCACATCATGGACATCATTATTTAGATAAATTTGATTAACATTTAAATGATATTGCATAAGAGCGAATTAGATCGGTCTATCTTTCGATTTTATTTCGTATAAGGAAAAAAAGGTAATTTATGTTCTCTCCTTTAGTAATAAAACCACCAAAGTTTGTGTTAAAATAGCACTTCTATCATTTTTCATTTCTTTTCTTTCTTCCTTTCTTTCTTCTTCTTTTTTCTTTTTTTTTTCATGCCACAACGTAGAAACAACACTTTTTTCACTTCATGCTTTTTTATAATATTATCGGAATCGTTTCAATTCGTACATTATTTCAAAAACGACGAATTTGAGATATTACTCGTGTACAAATAACGTTTTTTTTTTTTTTCATTTATTTTTTTTTCTTCTTCATTTCATTTTTTAATCTTGTCGCCGTTGACATTAATACTATCTTTAACAATACTACGACGCGTCAAATACTCCTTTTCTTTGTCTCATACGCATTTACAAACATGTTATAGATGTAGCCTCCTCCCACTTTTTTTTTTTAAAGATCTTACGACGAGAATGTCGTCGAGGTACTCTTTTTCAATGTGTAATTGATTGTACTTAAAATGTTTATATTCATACATACATAAGACACTCTTCGTGTTTCTTTCGTTCTACGAAGAGACATGGCGCAGCATGAAAGTACAGTAAAGTAAGAAAATATCCCGTGTACTTTCGTGTTTTTATGTAATTGCTTGACACAATTATTTTATTTTATTTTATTTTATTTTATTTTATTTTATTTTATTTTAGTTTAGTTTAGTTTTCTTTTTCTTCTTCTTCTTCTTCTTCTTCTTTTTCTTCTTCTTCTTCGTATAAAAAAAGATACTTGAACCATATACGACCATTCGCATTAATGCAGTAACTTTGGATTTTTATAATATTCCAAAGATAAATCGTCGATCCTATTCAATTCGAGTAACATACGTTGCATCAAAAATTTCATTCTTCGTTATTATCAGCGAGAAAATTATCAATCGTTTTATTAGCGATATTCGCATCTTATTATAATTTTTCCTATCAGTAATCTTTCTTATTTCTTCCTGATTACAAGAATTCTAAACAGTATGTAGCAATGGATTGATGTACCGAAAAAATAATCTAGGATTTGGTATTCGTTATTTCATTCTACTGCACTTGTGGCACACAAAATAATAAATTGCGTTGCATTTTCTTTTGTTTTTTGTTATTTTTTGTTTTGCTTGTTTTTTTTTTTTTTTCTTTTTGGATGTGGCATTATAATGAGAAGAAATTATTAATTATTTCTGCTCGATAAAAAGAGCTTTGCTTTAATTTGTGCCTAATATGACCAAGGGAATTGATGGTACACGCTCGAGAATCTTAAACACATAGATGTGGGGAGAGAGGGTATTACTTTTTAAGTAACCCATATTTTGAAAAAATTAATCACTTTCAAAACGGTCGACACTTTTTGCGTTCTTGTTCTTTTTTTTTTTCGTATGCGCTTTTAAAACATCTGCTTTTCTACATACTAAATTATAATCGCAGAAAACACGATATTTGATATGATCTTATTTCATTCGTTTTTATATATATAGTAAAAGAACAATATATGCTAATATGACGAATTAACAAAGTAAAAGAATATTCTGATCGTTCGCACGTTTAAGTAACTTCTTTTATAAGAAAACGAGAGATGACGTAGCTAAAAAAGTTTACAATAGCAACGTATTAAAGTGTTCAGTACCATTATGAAAGTTTCTTGGACTTACAAATCTTATTCTACCATCGTAGAATACTAGTAATCGTCTTTTTCATTAATTAGTCCTTGTAATGGCTACTGATTGTGCGGCAGAATGACTGGTATAGTCTGTTGGGCTCCTGGCGGAGGTTGAGGGGGTAAATATTGCATGTGTTGTGGTGGTATTGGTATGTGAGGTGGGATAATGGGGCACATAATTGGATAACTTGGAGCGTGTCCTTGCGGAGGTGGTTGTGGATAGGTAGGCTGTGGTGTTCCAGGAGGATTGTATGCACTCTGCGTGTGTGGTGGATTGGGATTAGCTGGGGAGGGTGTTTGGCTTGGTGGCTGCTGTGGGACATGTGGATGCGGGTGTGTATGTGGACCCATGTACTGTATGCCAGGAGCTTGCGGGCCTGGTGAATCATGATGGTGATGGTAAGGGTTCGTGGACATATGTGGTGGTGGCGGTGGCGCCTGTACCATGCGTACCATTTGCTGATAGGTTGGTTGCCCTGGATAAGACACCTGGAATGGTGGGTGTAATGGAGCTGGTGCTAACAATGGTTGCCCAGTTGCTGCAGCTACTTGCATTTGAGAAGCTATATCTGGCGCTCGATGTTGCATCATTGGCACTATAAAGACAAAATCTATTAGATTTGTCCTTTTAATAAATTATTAACCATCGTGTCAATAAATATAAATATATTAGAAAATAATATAAGTATATATTATTTTCTAAACACAATATACAATAAAAGTAAATATATTAGAACTTTTGCTAATTGATATTTGTTATTTGTATTTATACAGGATGGGCCAAAATTTAAAAAATAGGATTTTACAAATAATCGGGATATGATTGAAAATTATTTACGTCCTGCAATGTAGTTTTAACAGTATGAAATTACTGCTCATATAATCAGAGCCACAATGATCTTCCTGAAACAACTACTTAGCGAACAAATATTTTCAACAAATTTTTGAGATTAATTGCTCCATTCGTTCTCTCGATCTTTCAGTTCCCGATTACTTCCCATGGGAATATTTGAAGAAACGGGTGTATGTGAACTAACTGCATACACTTGAACAGCTCAAGGAAAATCTCCTTACAGAAATTCAAGCACCAGAGCCTTAAACATTAATTAATGCTATGAAAAATACTATTTAAATTAGTTCATTAATAAAAAAATTATTGATTTCTCACATACTGTTTTGAATTTTGGCCTACCTTGTATATGTGAATATATATATATATATGCTCACCTTTTCTAAATCTTGTTACAGACTGTGCTGGTGGTTGACTGAACGCAGTTGGTGGTTGGCTTGTCATTACGTATGCTGGCATGACAACTGTTGCAGGCATAGTGGCACCGGTATACTGTGGTGTTTGTGGTGTGTGTGGACGACTAGGTGTCGGTGTACTGGGAGATCGCTAAGGATAAACAACTGATGAATAACTGTTTTACAATGGCACTGTACACCATTTACATATATACTTACAGGTGTAAACGGCTTAGCGTTTGGATTAAATTCCTTTGCATTAGGATTTAAAGTTGACTTTTTGAAGGCAGTAGTAATTTTTTCCACTCCTGGTTCTTGCACATTTGATTGCGTGATTGAAGAATTTTGTTGTGGCTGCTGCTGTTGTTGCTGCTGTTGTTGTTGCTGTTGCTGCTGCTGCTGTTGTTGTTGTTGCTGCTGCTGCTGTTGTTGTTGCTGTTGCTGCTGTTGTTGCTGCTGCTGCTGCTGTTGTTGTTGTTGTTGTTGTTGTTGTTGCTGTTGAGCTTGTGGCGGACTCGTGGATCGTACAGGCAATGGCCCCGGTGGTGGTTTGGTAGTAACAACGGACTCTTCTTGAACCGTTTGATGCTGCTGATGTGGGCTTTGATGTTGTGGTTGTGGTTGAGGTTGTTGTTGTTGTGGTTGTGAAGCATTATGTGGTTGGTGATTCTGCTGATGATGTTGTTGAGAAATTTGTGGCGTAGGATGAGCCTCCTGGTGATGATGCTGCTGTTGTTTTCGAGAAACAGACGGTGTTTCCTGAGCAGTCGAATCTGTTAATTTGAAATCTGTTGCAAACTGTCTTAGTTCTGAGTGTTGTTCTTCTCTACTCCTTGGCGTTGAAATCTTGAATTGCATAAATAAATTATGCTTAATCTTCAATTAATTAAAGAATCTTTAAAACAATATTTAATGACAAACCTTTCTATGATCTTGTTTATGTGGAATTATTTCAATACGTTGAATATCTGTAGAATTCTGTTGTTGTACAGAGGAATGTTGTTGATGTCCTGATTGTTGTGGTTGATGCGTAGATGTGGCATTTGGTTGTGAAAAAGGAGCTGGCGGAGCTTTATCTGCTTGAAAAACCTGTTGTCTACCAGGACGTTCACGCTTTTCTGTGTTTATTTTATTAGAAGGTCCCTGTTGTTGAGGCTGCTGCTGTTGTTGTGGCTGCTGTTGCTGTTGTTGTGGCTGTTGTTGTGGCTGCTGCTGCTGTTGTTGTTGTTGCTGCTGTTGTTGCGATGGTTGTTGCTGTTGTTGTGACTGCTGAGGGTAAGTAACTTGAGGAATAGTAGGAGCAGTCTGAGATTGTGGTTGAGTTTGCTGCATTGCTAAGTCCAAAAAAGATTTTTATAAAAGTGTAGCTTACTACAAATAAATTGAAAATAAATGCTCTCCCTGTCCTCCTCCATTCCTCTTTCTATATGTACGTTATGACATAATAAATAAATTGATAACATAACAAAATTTAAAACCAATGAAAAAATTTTACCTGCAGAAGATGCTTGTGTTGTAGGAGTTACAAAAGGGGGTGGAGTATTGTAAGTAGTATGTACAACTACTCCAGTTGGTGGCATTGCCATATTAAGAGGTACTGGATGCGGCATAGAGCCATGGGAGGTTTGAAGACCAACTGGGATGTTAGGCGATACATTGACATTGGACGATGGTGCTTGATTAAAAACAGATTTGCTAGTTGCAGATCCTGGTGAAGAGGGTGGTGGTGTAGATCTTATTAATTTCCCAGTATCCCAATTTTTCTTTTTCAAAGGAGGTGGGACGTATTTACCTTCGTTTGGTCTTACCTAGTAACATTATAAATGTAAGATAAATATACAGCTTTATATAAAAAAAATTACATAAACATAATATAATAATATTTACTACGGAAGCAAATCTTTCCTCTTCATCGCCATTTTCTAATTCTAACCGTGCTTTATGATTTGGTTGAGATTCTATCTCATTTGCTATTTCCGCTGCCTTCTGTTCCTGTTCTTTGTAATCTTTTGTATCTTTACGCTGAAGTTGTAAGGTATAACCAACTAATGATGGTTCAAACGTCGTTTGAACTCCATATTTTTGCTCATTTTTGCGGAACATTTCGTTTACATCCCATCCGTTCTAAAAATATAATTATCTCTACACAACTCACCGAATTAAATACTACGTTCATAATTTTCAATACAAAATCACAAAAAACTTACGGCACCACCATCTAATTCTAAATCATCACCATTCATAGTAGACGGCGCATCCCATGGCTCGAGTTCCTTCTCTCCAACTATACCATTAAATTTACTAATAGCAGTATCCGTTTGGAAAGTATCTCTTATGGCATAATCTAGATCAACATCCTTGGCAGACATCGTTATAATATCATGAGGTTTAAAAATCAATTTTTCTACTACACTTTCGACACTAATTTTCCCGGAACTTTCTACCCGATGAGCCATCTCTAGAACCACATCAAAACGACTGGAGAAAGTTCTAAAAATTCCTTCATAAACTGAACCATTTTGTGTTTGTATCTACAACAATATTTGAAATATATTAATTTTTATAAAAAGGAATATGCATGAAAACATTCCGTGCATGCTTGAGTCAAATTTACTTAAGCTTTTACACTTTTGGAAGAGTAAATCTTAAAAAAGAAAAAAAAAACAAGTTAAATACCTGCACTGTGTTACCAACATGGCTAGTGACAGAATGCATAAAGTGTGCATTATTATAAACACCTTCAGCAGCAACACATCTATCTTGTGGCCCTCTTGCTCGTGGTGACCTAAGAATTTATATTATTCTCATAATAAACCTTACTCAATAGATTTATATTGTCTTTGTTTTTCTTTTCTTTTTTTTTGTCTATATTTCGATGTTTGCATTTATAAAAAAGAAAAAATAGAAAAAAGAAAGCAAGGAAATAAGTAAAGAAAAGAAATAAGAAGAAAGAAAGAAACAAAGAAAGAAAGAAAGAAAGAAAGAAAGAAAGAAAGAAAGAAAGAAAGATTTATAATTAGAAGCAATACCTAGTAGGATTAGAACGATTCTTTCTCTTGCTATTCATCCTGCCAGCCGTTGACGTTTCCTCGTCAGTGGTTGGTGGATTTCTGGCGCCTATTTGATGGTGCCCTTCTTGTTTCCTAATATATATATATATAGGGATCGGAATTTTGACTAAATTTTCCTAATAATCTTTTAGCGTCAAAAGAAATTTTTTTCTATAGTTTCTCGTTAAACGACAAAAAGGTAAAGAGGGAAAGAGAGAGAGAGAGAGAATGAAAGCGAGAGAGAGAGAGAGGAAGAGAGAGAAAGCGAGAAAGCAAGAGAGAGAGAGAAAGAGAGAGAGAAAAGGGGGAGAAAGAGAGAGAGCGCAAGAAACGAAGGCAGAGAGGGAGAAAGCGGGAAAGACGGAAACAGAAAAATAGTAAGAAGGAAAGAGATGGAAGGAAGAAAAAAAGAAAAAGGAAAAATGGAGATAAAGAAATAATGATGGAAACGAGGAAAAACGTGACGCCGGTAAGTATTTGATAGTTACGAGGTTACACAATTTTAATTATGTCTTTATAGAATTTTTTTAAATTCACAAAAATTGAAATTGACAATAGGCCTTACTGGCCGAGATAACTATTGACACATTTGTAATTGGCTTTTTTAGGTTATGCTGAAAGTCCCTTGTAATAGCACGTTCGTCTCGTTGAAAAAGAACGCGCGCGCGTGCGTGACACTGTAGTTTGACAGATGCAAGGACGTGTGGAAAGGTGGAAGAAGAAGAACGTGTCGGGATTTTGAAGGTTGACGTACACGGGGGAGGCAGGAGCTGCTCGACACACGATATTTCTCTTGGTGCTGCGTGACGTAACTAGGTTCCACCTTCCGCGTGGAATGAAATGTTCAACACGAGTCTACGGTCTAACAACGTTACGAAAATGTGTTTGTGAGAGAGAGAAAGAGAGAGAGAGAGATCGTACTTTCCTATTATTTCTTCCTTTCTTAGAATATATTTTTAATTAATTAATCAACATGTGGTAAACGATAAAAGCTAGCACACAAGCCGCCCGATCAACCCGATCCCGGTGACTGCCGCAGCACAGTCGCCACCTGGCGAATAATCTATCTCGTTACGTACCAACATATATATCATCTTTTTGTTGAGATCCAATTCCCTTTTATTTATGATATCTTTCAACGACCAATCAGCATGCGTTCCTCCATGAAAATTCCTACGTACTTCTAAGCAACTCTTGATTTTCTTTCTTTTCTTTTTTATATACATATATATAAACCATCTAATATACATATATATATATGTATGTATATATAACGTATTTTTATTGCACATCGGTATCTCAGTTCGAAAAACATCTCCATTTTGTAATTTTTTAATTTCTCCTTAAAAATGTTCAATAGATTTTTATTATTTTCTTATGAAAAATCATATTTTTATATCCGAACTTATATAATTATTAAAATGATTTATTCTTTTAATATAAGAATTTCTTTCAAAAAATACAATATAAAATTTGTAAATACTTTTATAGTACGATATTTATTAAATAACATACGATGTTTATTAAACAGTTTATTTAATTAAAAAAGAAATTTGATTGGATAATGACAAAAAGTTCTCTTTTACGGCTGTAGATGGCGCGACGAGTGCAAAATGCATATTTGAAATTCGTAACTAGTGGAACAGTGTAATTTCGGATCAAATCAAATTTCTGAAGATGAGAAATGTTTAATTGGAATAATCTATTTGGATTTGTAAAAGATATGTACGTATTAATAACATGTTAACAACATTAAATAGAATCATTATAGAATAATATTATTAAGATCGAGTAATTAGTTAACATATTTCACTTTGTTTACTTTTTAATAATGGCTGCTTACTTGTTTTTTTTCATAATAATTTTTCTAAGATAACAACACGCAGACAGATATGTGAATGCATATTAGAATTTGTTTTCTTATTTTTAACTTACGTATTAATGTAAAATATCACTAATATTCGTCCTCGTCCGAGTTGTATAAATTATTAAGTTTTCGAATGATATTCTTCGTTCTGTCTGAAACGAAGTCATTTATTTGTCCTAAAACATTAACGAAATCGATCACTTTTTCGAATCCCTTATTTATTTTATTGGATCTTATATCCTTGGAATTAATTTCTTCTTTCTTTAATTTGATTCGATCTTCCTGAGAAAGTTCATTGAGCTTTTGCAATAATGTTTTATATTTTTTATTAAGCCTTACTTGACTAACTCCTAAGGATATCTATTCGATAAAAACACAAAATAAATAAATAAAATAAGTTTCATTTCGCCGCAATGAATATTTTGATATTGATTAGACTACAATATTGTATTTTTTACTTTGTATGAATTGTTTTGACGATTTAAAAAAAAAATATATATATATATGTAGGTTAGATCTTTGAACTTACCACAAGTAATAAAAAAAATAAAATGTACGATTTCATTTTGCCTGATGATAAACGTAATGAAATTTTGTGTGTGTGTCGTGTGTGTGCGTGCGCGCGTGTGATTAGTGTAGTAAGTTATTAATAGTAAATCTTATGGTGCTTCCTTATTTTCTTTTTGTTTCGTTTTTCTATTGAAATAATTCACTTATCAAGTCGAGCAATAAATAAACGCGTATAAAGTCTCTGGTGTTATCAAGTAACGACTGTGAACGTAGTGACCTAAATAATTTCTTTTATAAAGCGTTCGCAAATCGTTACATTGAAAATTATGAAACGATTGACAATTTTCTCTGATTAATTTAGGTTAAAGGTATATTTCAATATGCAATATAAAATTTTTTGCTTTACTATTACGTATAAATTCATAAAGTCACACACGCACGCACAAAATATTATTTATATATTTGTTTATATGTATATTTTAAGAAATTTATGTAATAAATATATATATATATATATATATATATAATATATTTTTTATTATATATATATATATACTCATGATGGTCCAATGGTCTAAATGATTCGAACTAAGAATTTATCTATTTTATAATAATTATAATAATAATAATAATAATAATAATAATAATAATAATAATAATAATAATAATGTGTAATAATAATAATAATAATAATAATAATAATAATAATAATTATTATTATTATTATTATTATTATTATTATTATTATCATTATTATTATCATTATTAAAGTTTGATAATTTTTTTCTTCTCCAAATGAAATTATTATAAAATGTTAATATGAATTAATAAAAACGAAAGATAGTAATATATTACGAACAATTTATTAATTATTACAAATTTACTAGACGATACATATGTGAAAAATTATTATCAAATTATAAGAAACGTTCATATAAAAATTTGAACATCTTTTTGGTATTGTAGAAATACGAAATTTTATTGCGAAATAAGTATGACGATTTTTTTTTTACATAAGTGGATATGTAATCGAAATGATTCAGCAGTATTACCTAATCAGTTTATTAAAATTACTCGTAATCATATATGATATTTCATATGATTTTTATATGTTAAGTAAAATTTTTTTTTATCGCGAAATTAATAGATTTATTTATTGAAAAATGTTTAGGAACTTCTAACGTATATTTCGTATTATTTAGAAATTTTTAATATCTCGAAATTTATGAGAAATATTACGTCGGCACAGTGATCTCAAATATAAATATAATATTTGCTTAAATAAAATTAATAAGCGTGAAAATTCGTAAGATATAAAATTGAAGTAACAAATTTTTTTTTGTTCTCCTTTGAGAAATCAAATAGATAATAATAAGGTGTAAATTAAATGAAATTTATCGAAGGAGAAATATTTGTGAAAAGAAAACAAAAAAGAAAAATATGATATGGTTTAATATAGTAAAATATATTTATTTATTTATTTATTATTTTCTTTTTTCAAATACAAAAATAGTTTCTCATCTTAACACGTGTTTCCTTTTTCTTCTTTTTTTTTCCCTTCCTCACATTTATCGAAACTGTGACATTGTGCGTTTAGATTAATTTTAATTAGTACATTTTGTGAATAAAAAGAATAGAATAACATCGACGAATTTTAAATCATTCTTTTTCTTGTTTCTTTTTTATTTATTCATTTGTATATATGTATATATATTTTTTTTTAACTGGTTTTGGCCGTTTGTTGCAATTGACTGTTTAGATTTTGCGTGGTTTGAACAGCAAGTTCGACAGCTTGCTTTGTAAATTTAGCAATGTCTTCTTGTACTTTCTCCGAATTTTTACTAACAGCTTTGACTGTCTTGTCGGATTCTTGTACGACGATTTGTAATCCTTCTTGTAACTTGGTTTGCAATTGATTTAGCTGTTCACCTGCATTTGGAATTTGAGCATTGATATCTTCAACGACCTTGTTTAATTTCCCCTTCACGTCGGTCCACAGTCTTTCTAATTCTGGAGTTTTTTCGTTAACCTGTGTTATACAAAGTTCATTTCTACGATTACATTTTCATCTAAAATCTTAATAGACCTTAACACTGATCCTTTTTTTAATTGCCAAACGATTTTTTCATAAAAGACAGATCGGAATAAACAAAATAATAAGAAAAAAAAAAAAAAAAAAAAAAAAAAAAGAAAAAAAAATAAAGAAAAAGAAAAAAACAATGATTAAGCTTGAAAAAATTGATTTATTCAATTGTTATCAAATGTTTATATTATATATTCTTTTTTAAATATTTCAAGAAATACTGTTTCTTCTCCTGCATCTCTCGAAGCTTATATTTTCTATCTTCCTCTTCTCTTCATTTTAGAAGTTATCAAAATTCGATTGGAGAGTTCAATTGTGAGTTCCCTTAAATGATACGTATCAAAAACTTGTTACAATTAATACAATTTTCTAAAGTTATATGACAAGGTATAGATTAAAAAAAAAAAAAAAAAAAAAAAAAAAAAAAAAAAAAAAAATCTTTTTACGTGCATCTTTTTTTCTTATTTGGCAAACGTTGCAAATGTATTATAATATTAATCAAAAGAGAGACCGTTTTACCTGTTCTGTTACATTTTTCACGAATTCCTGTAAATTGTTCACGAAACTCGTACTTTGTTCCTTGACGTTTTTAATGAGGGTTTCTTGATCAGGAAGATTCAGTTTTTCTTGAAGCTGAACTGCCAAAGTATTGATATTCGCTTGTGCTTGACTAATTAATTCGGATAATTGAAGAGGTTGATTCGACGTTTGTTGAGCTTCAACATTGCTAGATGGTACTACTTTAGCCTCGATATAAACGAGAAACACTGTTAGGACGATCAGATATGCGATCTTCATTTTCGCTGATCTTTTTTCTTTTTCTTCGTTCTTCAAAGAATTCGAACTCGTCAGATTACTAAAGAACGACTGATACACGAACTTCTGATATTGCTTCCTTTATAGACGATGCTTATCATCTATTAATGCCGCTACACGAGGGCAAAGAGTAGTTTATCTTCATTTAACTAAGAAGGAGAAGAACGATATTCTCCTTTTTATTTGAAATTAAAGAAAGAGAGAGAAAGAGAGAAAGAGATAGACGATAATTTTCTTCGATTTCAATTCTCTTAAACACATTCCAATTCTGAATAAAATATTAAATATTTCTCTTCGAAGTTACTATCAATTTTAATTTTCTTTTTGTGTCTTTCGTTTCGTTTTATTATTATTATTGTTATTATTATTATTATTATTATTATTATTATTATTATTATTATTATTATTATTATTATTATTATTATTATTATTATTATTATTACTATTATTATTATTATTACTATTATTATTATTATCATCATTATTATTATTATTATTAATAATTATTTTCTTCTTTTCTTTTTTCTTTTTTTATCATTATAATTTGAAAAAGTCAAGTCTTATCATTTCATAAGTGAAAAAAGTTAACGTAAGATTTAAATTATCAATCGATTTTGATAAACCACACAGATTCATTTTTTTTCATTGAAAGAAGTAATCATTTGAAAGAAAGAAAAATGTTTCATCATTTTGTTTGATTTTGTCTATAACTCAGTTTTAATCGAGATCATATAAAACGTTCATCAATTATTTCGATACTTTGATACTTTGCTATCACAAAAACAATATATATATATATATATATATATATATATATATATATATATTTATATATTTGTATTTATATATTTTTATCAATAGAGTAAAGTGCACTTGGGTGAATAATGGTAGAGTTTTTTCCGAGGACAAGGTTCTACGGAAAAATCTTCATCGATGCGTCTCGTTATCAAACATATAATTTTGTCTATTCAACTCTTACACTATCGACATACATATGTATGTAATTGTGAAATAATTTTCTGTCCTCTCTCTCTCTTTCTCTCTCTCTCTCTCTCTCTCTCTCTCTCTCTCTCTCTCTCTCTCTTTGTCTCTGTCTCTGTCTCTGTCTTTGTCTCGTATACGTGCTCGTACGCGTCTCGTATACGCTCGTATACGTGTATGTACAAATGTTTTGGTATTCTCGGTTTATCTTTGTCTTTATAAGAACCTTGACCTCGCGAACATTTCAACTTGTATCATATAAATCTTATAATTTTTCTTTTTCTTATTATATCCCTCTCTTTCATTCGAAAACATCATTTGAATTGATCTTAAGCAAAAAGTTTTATTTTTATGATATATTTCATTAATCATATATTACGTTAATTTCTATTAAAAATATTTTCGGTAATATTAGAAATAAATTTAATATTTTAAATAATATCAGATGCAATGAACCTTACTCATATAATATAATTTTTTCTATATAAGGGAATTTCTAGTTAATATTATATGTAACGACGATTTTGTTCTTATGTATTGCAAAATATATTTTTCTTTTTAGAATTCTGTTTTCTTTTAATTTTTTTTTCCTTTACACACACACACACACACACACACACACACAATAATAATAATTTAGAGAAAAATGAAAATCTTCAAATTAGATGAAAACAATAGTTAAACTTTATTGTTTAATTTTTTAAAAATGAATACATATTCATTGTTTGTATTGATCATATTTCATGATAATATCGATGAACGATACTATATGTAATACATATGTATATATATGTCCATCATAATTTTCAAATTAAATGATGATATTTTTAATTGGATTATGAATAGATTCAATGATTTCCTTGACAGAGTTTTTACCTTGTTTAACTGCCTTTTCACCTTCCTCAATAATTTCCTTTATTTTCGGATTGTTCAACAATTTCTTCAATTTATCGTGAACATGTTTCTTGAAGTCATTCCAAGTTTCCTTTACTGATTTTCCAAAAACATCAAATTCAAAATTTTCAAGATTTTCTAGTTGCTAATAAAGAAACGAAAAAGTGAAAAAAAAATTAAAACTAACGAGCAAATCGATTATTGTTCAATAGATATAGAAATACATGTCTAATTAATTTGATCGCATATGTATCATAAATATGTTATGTTGTTAATACATACCATGAGAAATCTCTTTTTGATTTCTTTTTTTAAAGCCTCGAAGATTTCTTTTACCTCAGGATTGTTCAAAATTTGCTTCAATTTATCGTCAACATGTTTCTTGAAGTCATTCCAAGTTTCCTTTACTGATTTTCCAAAAACATCAAATTCAAAATTTTCAAGATTTTCTAGTTGCTAATAAAGAAATGAAAAAGTGAAAAAAAAATGAAAACTAACGACCAAATCGATTATTGTTCAATAGATATAGAAATACATGTCTAATTAATTTGATCGCATATGTATCATAAATATGTTATGTTGTTAATACATACCATGAGAAACCTCTTAATGATTTCTTTTTTTAAAGTCTCGAAGATTTCTTTTACCTCAGGATTGTTCAAAATTTTCTTCAATTTATCGTCAACATGTTTCTTGAAGTCATTCCAAGCTTCCTTTACTGTTTTTCCAAAAACATCAAATTCAAGATCTTCCATTCCGCCATCTTTTAATTCTTCTTCATTTTCAGGATTTTTTGGTTGCTAATAAAGAAAAGAAAAAGTGAAAAAAAAAGAAAACTATCGAGCAAATCAATTATTGTTCAATAGGTATAGAAATACATATTTAATTAATTTTCTAAATTTTTCTAATTTGATTATGTATGTATCGTAGATACATTATGACATTATATACCTTGGAATTTCTAATAGACTCTATAATCTTCTTAATGGTATCCTTAGTATATTCGATCGTTTTATTAGTTTTCTCGATGATTGCTTGTAGTTTTGGTTTATTCAAATTATCCTTCAAGTTTTCTTCAAGTTTGTTCTTTAAGTTCTCCAAAGTTCTCTTTGATCTTTCTTTCCAACCGTAATTCGCGAAATCTTCCTTTTTCTCTTCAAAATATCTGGTCTAGTGATAGTGGAAAAAAGAAAAAAAAGAGGACAAACAAATCAATTATTGTATAATAAATATAAGAAAACGCATTTAATTAATTTTGTCTTGTATGTTTCGTAGATATTTATATCTTTAATACATACTTTGTCAATAGCGTCAATAATATTTTCCAGGTCATCTTTAATTTCTTTGATCATCTTGTTAGTTTTCTCGATAATATCTTTTACTTTAGGATTATTCAATATTTTTTCCTTAAGCTGGTTCTTGAATTCGTTCCAAGTTAGCCGTAACTTGTCGTTAATTTTAAGACCATTGTCATCGTATTCTATTACTATTTCCTTATCGTTGTTCTAATGAAAATTAAAATTTAATAAAATAAAAAGAAAAAAGAAGAAAAGATTATTATCCAATACAAATACATCCACATGTTCAATATTAATCGATTGATCTATGATCTATTGTGTTTAATGTATTATTATACCTTTTCAACATTTTCTATTCGCGCGCGAACAATATCTATAGCGATTTGTATAGCTGCTTTTGTTTTTTTTATTGCATTTTTAATTTCATCACTGATCGCTTGCACATTTGAATTTTTCATTTCTTCATATTGTTCCTCAAATGTTTTCTGATGTTCAACCCAACTATACACTAGTTCATTTTTAGATGGTTCGGGATCCTTAGGTTTATCACTACCTTCAATACTTTCTTCAATCGTTAGTTTGAGTTTATGGATCAATATTTCGACGGTATTTAAGAAGTCATTGCTGATTGAGGAATCCTCAACCAATTCCTTGATTTTTTCTTGTATCGTATTCTTTACGTTTGTCCATGTTTCTTTTAAATTATTTTGGAATATAGATATTTCGGGCTCGAGTAATTGATTCGGTATAATTACTGTGTTTAGAACGTTGCCCGTTACAGGATTAGTCTATGATAATGATATCAACGAATTTTTATTTATATCTTACATATGTTTATCTTATTAGATAAGTATTATATTATTAAGACACATTGTGAGAGTGTCTATTTTATATATATATAAAAGAATATGTAATGCATTTTTCATACGGGCTATCTGTTCATAATTAAATTAAAGTCTTTATTTTAAAATATTTCAAAAAGTGTAAAAAAATTGTGATAATATTAAAATTAAATATAAAACATTATGCGAGATACAATGAAGAGTATTAAGTATTAAATAACAACGACTTACACATTTTAATAATTGAGTACATAAGTTGAATGCAACATCTGAATATATTCCTGATCGATAAACTATATGTTAACATGATAAGAAAAAAAAGGAAGAAAGAAAGAAAAGAAAAACAACGTATTGAACTTTATTCTCTTTATGTTTTTATTAATCGTAAATCTGATATTTTATTATAATTGTACAGTCAAAATGAGCTTACCTGTACATATGCCAAGATGGTAGATGCCAATAAGACTGTTAAAAAAGTACTTCGTGTCATGATTCCGTTGATTTTGATCAAAAACCCCTTTTAAAGTATTTTGACGGTCTTCAACGTCATCTCTCTTATATACTAACTTTATCAATAACGCATATATTTAACATTCTGCTAAATCTTTTTTAATGATTATAAATTTGGTTATATGGAATATCAATTTGAAACACTTGCGTTAAATGTATCGAAAAAACAGAAATGTTTTCATAGCTTTGGATAGTATTTGTCCGTAAGTTTTTATTCGTGTGTGTATTCTTTTCGTTTTTATTATGTTTTTGTTAAATTATTAAATATTTCGTTCTTTTCATCACGTATTCTTATTAGTTATCATTATGATTTCCGTTTTTTTATATAATTTTCTTTGTAAAATCTTACGTAGACATTTTAGAATTAATTTCTTCAGCCGGCATTTTATCGTTCTTTATTTAATTAATCTCAATTTTATTAATAATTAACTTACTAATGAGAACCATAATTTCAATATAAATATACTATACACAGTTTTATTGGATTACATAAGCAAAGTAATCATTTAAATAATAACAGATGTCTTATCTATTAAATATCGTTAACAGAACGGAAAATTTCTTATCAAAATGTTATATATTTAATTTTCTGTCTTTTTCTAAATGGAGTTAATTATATATTTTTGTACTATAATCTTATATAACTCGATAAAGAATAAATCTATTCACCTAACAGTTTAGAGAATAATTTTCTTAGAAATATATATGTGTGTGTACACTTTTTATTACACGCTGTGGATATTAATTAAAAAAAAGAAAATAAGAGATTTGCATTACAGATTATAAGAAAGTGTATAAAATATACAATATATGATGCAAACATAGATTTTTATTTATTTGTTTCATAATATTAGTGATAACAATCAATAAAAATATTTATGTTTATTCTATAAATTCGATCAATATATACCATTAAAGATTAATATATATCATTGAAAGTTAATAAATACCACTGAAGAGAGATTCACAATTAATATCATTGAAATCTCCTGGAACGAGTTTCCAAATTCTGCCGAAAGTATTCAAAACTCCTGGAAACATTCGAGGTTTAAGAAACTCGAATGTTAGTGGGCTGACTTCGTCGGTGATACGACTGAAGTACGTTTTATTTGACTTTAAGGTCATGAGGACAATGTCTCCTGGTACGAGATTATTGTTACCAATAGCGGCAATAACTTTGTTTCTGGGTAAAGTCACTGGCCATTTTAGTTTCAAAGGGAATCCTGAGAGGCTACTGGAAGAGATTCCTGAAGACTCTGCTGCAGAAGTCGTTGCTGATAAACTTGTAACAGCAGGAACAGCAGAACTTACTTGAAACTTTCTTTTATAAGGATTTAGAATTGGCGACGAAGGAACAATTATTGTAGGATTAGAAGACGTACTGACTGCGGAAGAACTGCTTGCCGAACTTGTGCTAGTTACTGGAAGAACGTTTTTTATACGAGTAATTGGGGATGCATAATTATCAATGAAACTAGAGGAGGCACTGCTGGAAGCACTGCTTGATGTTAACGAAGGTGAAACAGTGGAAATTACTGGGTTAATGCTCGATAATAAGGAGCTAGAGGAAGAGGAAGAAGCAGAGGAGGAAGAAGCAGTAGTATCAGTCAAGAGATTTCCATCTGAAATTGCTGAAGAAGTGGCACTAGTTAGATCTTTTGTTCTACTTGAAATCGATGAAATTATTGGTATCACGCGTGATAAAAAGGATGGTTCGACTAATGCTTTGGATAATTCTGGTAATGTGGAAGATGAAGAACTGGATGATGTCGCTGTGGAAGCAACTGTTTCGTCTAATTCTGGCAGAGTTGAGACACTTGAAGTGGATGAGGAAGAACTCGATGAAGAAGACACTACGTCGGTAGTGTCGATATTTGAGATTGGACTTAATAGATTGGAGGAAGAGGAACTGGCTGCTGATGTCGTTGCTACTGCTCCTGTTGCTGCTGTTCCTGCCGCTGCAGCTGTTGTCGTCGTTGTTGTGGTTATGGTGGATGGAATTTCTTCGATCAAGATTTTCGGCTCGCTAACAACAGTAGTTGTCGAGGTTGAAGAAGACGTACTTACTTCACTAGAAGGCACTGGGACAGATGGAATTAGCGGTTCTTGAATGGGTACAATTTCTGCTTCGCTTGTTGAAGTGGTAGTTACAGCAGCAGAGCTAGTAGACTGCGATGATAGCGGTATCACGGGTAAGATTTCGTCTTGTTCCGACAAAGTGGTAACCGTTGATGAAGCTGATGATTGACTATTGATAAATGTTTCCTGGATACCAGACGCTTGATAACCATCGTAAACAGCTTTAACAACATCTATAAAGGTCGGTCCAATTTGCACATCACTTAGCAATATATTGGCACTCGTTGTAAAACTCGTGATCAAATTTAAGAAAAACGTCTTGAATGCATCGATGCAAGATAAGATGAGTTCAATTTCCTTTTCTTTTAATTCGATGATTCTTTTAAATAGTTGAGAAAAAGCCGGATAAATACGTTCCAAGAGAAGCAGACTATCTTCCTTCAATCTGTTGATCGTCAGAACGATATCTTCTAATGGTATAGCATTTATTAAAATCTCTGGTAAAGCGAGTAGATGTTGTGGTTGTTTCAATAATTCTTCCAGTATCACAGGGGCACGTTCTAAGAATCCAACAAAAATCGAACCGATGTCTGCTTCCAATAAATTATTCTGTGGTCCAATTGAGATTTCACTCAACAAATTGAGACCAGCGTGCAACAGATAATGCAGCAATTTCTTTACCTCGCATAAAATTTCTTGCACTATTATACTTAATAAATGAGGGTGTCCGTATTCAATCGCTTCAGCGGCACACTCTATTTGCCTCAAAACTTCCAGTGGTAAAGGTGTTGGAAGACTAAACGATGATGATGACGATGATGATGATGATGATGATGATGACGATGCTGTTGCCAATGGCATTGATGATGATGATGATGATGATGATGATGATGACGATGACACCGATGTTACTGCCGTTGGAATTACTTCCGTTAGTAAACATCCATCAGTAGAAATTACTTGACGTTTTGGTAATCTGTTTCGTGTTTCAATTTCTCTTTTCTTGTATATTTGTCCAATTTTATCGTGTATTTGTTGTTCCTTATCTTTTTTCTTCATATATTCCGATAAATTCTCTATTAATTCTTCTAAATGTTGTATCATAACTGCACGTTCAATCTATTTATAAAAAAAATCAAATTTTTCCTGAATTTATAATTTTGTTCATTTCAACGTATGATCAGAAATAATTACACTCACCTCGTTATTTACTTCTTCATTATTTTTGTTAATTAAAGTCTCGTTGTTGTCAGAAAAATCGATCATTTCCTGTTCTTCTTCTTTAAACGATTCATTCTTTTCTTTAACGTTTTGTATATTTGTCTGCTGCATCGATAGATCTATGTTATCGGTAGTATCTTTGGTGTTTTCTTGCTCATCTTGAAGTGATCTTCCTGGTTCTATGAAACTGTAGACTTTATCGTTTAGATCCGAACTATCTTCCCCAAGCGTTGTCCGAGTCGAAACGGACAAAAAGATGAAGAAGAAGAAGATGGGGAATATCCTATTCGCTATTCTCGACATTTTACTTTACGATTTCAAACTCGTTATGTTTTTGGAAAGAAAAGAACTGCTTTATATAGTCGAAGATTTACTATCCCAGCTCGAGATTTGGCACGATGATCGTGCGGTATCTTAATAATATCAGAGATAATAAATCATAACACAGAAAATGATAATAACATTACAATCGTTGTGTATATTCGATTAATACGTTTATATTAGATTAATCTTTTATGAGATTTCTCACGTTGTTTTTTTATCTTCATTTGACTCGTTATTCTCAATCACGTTTTTCTTTCAAAATGAGAGATCAAAATTGATATAACATCATATGTTTACGCTAAGTATCCTTGTTTATTATGAGAATTTAAGGGATAGGATAATCAATAAAATTTTGTACCACATTTTTGCGTGCCATTTTTATTACACATATTTTTATTAATATTTTCATAAATATCCATCTGATAATGTTTTGTTTGTATATTAAAGGTGAAACAGTGCAATAATAATATTTCGAAGAAATTATAATTGTGATTTTTAACTTAGTTTGATATCTCGTAGGCAGGTGAAAATCTTTTGAATTTCGATGTGAGATATTTGAATGTAAATGTAATTTAGTTTTATTCGTTTTGTTCTTCGATTAATTTTTTCTGTATATAAAAAGAGATAAGAAAATAATATTTGATAATTTATCTTATTGGAGGTTGTGTATAAGTATTTTTTGTCATTTTGTGATGATGCGTATCTTATATCAAACAAGATATTCTAAAACATAATTATTTCCACATCATTATGTTCATATATTGATATAATCATTCTTCTTTATCCGATCGTATTCGATCACTAAAAAGAAATTATTTAAATTCACGAAAATATCTTAATTGTCGATGTCATATTCAAACTTTGTTCGATCATCGTTCGAGATTTTACTGATTGATTGCGATACGAACATCTTTTGTACGACTTTTTACATATCCATTTTTCAAACAACAAATATTTAATCTTCCTGTCCTTTTTTTCCATTTCATTTCGTAATACTATATGTTTCCATAAAAGAGAACAAAGAAATCCGTAAATATACTTTACTTTTCTAATTACGCTTTTCTATATGCACAAACACACACAGTTATATACATAAAAATTATGATCCCTTTTTTAATTCGAAACTTGTCATCGTAATTTGCTAAACTTGTTTGTTACGATACATTGAATGATCTCTTCGAATTTTTTTCTTTTTTTTTCTAGAAACATGAATATTTTGTTCATTATCTATAATAAAATATCAGTTTCGTAATATAACTGGTCATTATAAATAATTAAATATCAGGATTGCGTCTTGATTTATTAGAATTACTGGCCGTCTATTTAAAATACTGACAAATTATTTTAATATTCACAGATATTTTAATAAAAATATTGACAAATTTGGATTATTTGGAGTAATATTTGTAGTAAGTATTGATGTCTTATTATAAATACTTATCATTTATTTAATATACTGATTAAAAATTTGTAGTCATCCTTATCCAATAAATAGCAACTATAAGAAAATCGATTATTTTTTATGAAAATGTTTGAGAATGAATATTTAATTAGTGAATAGATATTTCACTTGATATTAGAAAATATGAACTTAGAGATATTATTATATTTGATTGAATTAATTATATGCTTTTATACTACAGTTTTACGTGTCTCGATAAAAAACGATCCAATTTGATTAATTGATTAGAGAATAATTTTGTTGAAAATGTGTAATTGTTTAATTATTATCATACATTTTGAATTTTATCTAAAGGATAAGGAAAAAAAGGTTTGCGTCACAGACCATAAGAATATATATATGGAATGAATAATATATGGTAAAAAAATAGATCTTTATTTATTTATTTCATAGAATTCGATATAACAATCGTTGTTAATTTGTATTTTTTATATATATTAATTATGTTTATTGTATATATTCGATTAAAGTATACTATTGAAGAGAGATTCACAATTAATATCATTGAAATCTCCTGGAACAAGTTTCCAAATTCTGCCGAAAGTATTCAAAACTCCTGGAAACATTCGAGGTTTAAGAAACTCGAATGTTAGTGGGCTGACTTCGTCGGTGATACGACTGAAGTACGTTTTATTTGACTTTAAGGTCATGAGGACAATGTCTCCTGGTACGAGATTATTGTTACCAATAGCGGCAATAACTTTGTTTCTGGGTAAAGTCACTGGCCATTTTAGTTCCAAAGGGAATCCTGAGAGGCTACTGGAAGAGATTCCTGAAGACTCTGCTGCAGAAGTCGTTGCTGATAAACTTGTAACAGCAGGAACAGCAGAACTTACTTGAAACTTTCTTTTATAAGGATTTAGAATTGGCGACGAAGGAACAATTATTGTAGGATTAGAAGACGTACTGACTGCGGAAGAACTGCTTGCCGAACTTGTGCTAGTTACTGGAAGAACGTTTTTTATACGAGTAATTGGGGATGCATAATTATCAATGAAACTAGAGGAGGCACTGCTGGAAGCACTGCTTGATGTTAACGAAGGTGAAACAGTGGAAATTACTGGGTTAATGCTCGATAATAAGGAGCTAGAGGAAGAGGAAGAAGCAGAGGAGGAAGAAGCAGTAGTATCAGTCAAGAGATTTCCATCTGAAATTGCTGAAGAAGTGGCACTAGTTAGATCTTTTGTTCTACTTGAAATCGATGAAATTATTGGTATCACGCGTGATAAAAAGGATGGTTCGACTAATGCTTTGGATAATTCTGGTAATGTGGAAGATGAAGAACTGGATGATGTCGCTGTGGAAGCAACTGTTTCGTCTAATTCTGGCAGAGTTGAGACACTTGAAGTGGATGAGGAAGAACTCGATGAAGAAGACACTACGTCGGTAGTGTCGATATTTGAGATTGGACTTAATAGATTGGAGGAAGAGGAGCTGGCTGCTGATGTCGTTGCTACTGCTCCTGTTGCTGCTGTTCCTGCCGCTGCAGCTGTTGTCGTCGTTGTTGTGGTTATGGTGGATGGAATTTCTTCGATCAAGATTTTCGGCTCGCTAACAACAGTAGTTGTCGAGGTTGAAGAAGACGTACTTACTTCACTAGAAGGCACTGGGACAGATGGAATTAGCGGTTCTTGAATGGGTACAATTTCTGCTTCGCTTGTTGAAGTGGTAGTTACAGCAGCAGAGCTAGTAGACTGCGATGATAGCGGTATCACGGGTAAGATTTCGTCTTGTTCCGACAAAGTGGTAACCGTTGATGAAGCTGATGATTGACTATTGATAAATGTTTCCTGGATACCAGACGCTTGATAACCATCGTAAACAGCTTTAACAACATCTATAAAGGTCGGTCCAATTTGCACATCACTTAGCAATATATTGGCACTCGTTGTAAAACTCGTGATCAAATTTAAGAAAAACGTCTTGAATGCATCGATGCAAGATAAGATGAGTTCAATTTCCTTTTCTTTTAATTCGATGATTCTTTTAAATAGTTGAGAAAAAGCCGGATAAATACGTTCCAAGAGAAGCAGACTATCTTCCTTCAATCTGTTGATCGTCAGAACGATGTCCTCTAATGGTATAGCATTTATTAAAATCTCTGGTAAAGCGAGTAGATGTTGTGGTTGTTTCAATAATTCTTCCAGTATCACAGGGGCACGTTCTAAGAATCCAACAAAAATCGAACCGATGTCTGCTTCCAATAAATTATTCTGTGGTCCAATTGAGATTTCACTCAACAAATTGAGACCAGCGTGCAACAGATAATGCAGCAATTTCTTTACCTCGCATAAAATTTCTTGCACTATTATACTTAATAAATGAGGGTGTCCGTATTCAATCGCTTCAGCGGCACACTCTATTTGCCTCAAAACTTCCAGTGGTAAAGGTGTTGGAAGACTAAACGATGATGATGACGATGATGATGATGATGATGATGATGACGATGCTGTTGCCAATGGCATTGATGATGATGATGATGATGATGATGATGATGACGATGACACCGATGTTACTGCCGTTGGAATTACTTCCGTTAGTAAACATCCATCAGTAGAAATTACTTGACGTTTTGGTAATCTGTTTCGTGTTTCAATTTCTCTTTTCTTGTATATTTGTCCAATTTTATCGTGTATTTGTTGTTCCTTATCTTTTTTCTTCATATATTCCGATAAATTCTCTATTAATTCTTCTAAATGTTGTATCATAACTGCACGTTCAATCTATTTATAAAAAAAATCAAATTTTTCCTGAATTTATAATTTTGTTCATTTCAACGTATGATCAGAAATAATTACACTCACCTCGTTATTTACTTCTTCATTATTTTTGTTAATTAAAGTCTCGTTGTTGTCAGAAAAATCGATCATTTCCTGTTCTTCTTCTTTAAACGATTCATTCTTTTCTTTAACGTTTTGTATATTTGTCTGTTGCATCGATAGATCTATGTTATCGGTAGTATCTTTGGTGTTTTCTTGCTCATCTTGAAGTGATCTTCCTGGTTCTATGAAACTGTAGACTTTATCGTTTAGATCCGAACTATCTTCCCCAAGCGTTGTCCGAGTCGAAACGGACAAAAAGATGAAGAAGAAGAAGATGGGGAATATCGTATTCGCTATTCTCGACATTTTACTTTACGATTTCAAACTCGTTATGTTTTCAAAAAGGAAGGTGCCGCTTTATATAGTTGGAGATTTACAAATTCAGATCGAGATTTGGCACGATGCTCGTGCGATATCTTAACAACATCAAAGATAATAAATCGTAACATAGAACATGATGATATCATTGCAATCGTCATTTATATTCGATTAATAAGAGATTACTCTTTTATGAAATTTCTCACGTTGTTTTTATTTTTTATCTTGTGTTGTCACATGGTTCATATTCACGTTCTTCCGTCATAATGAGAGATCAAAATTAATATAACATCGTATATTTACGGCAAGTATCCTTTGTTTATTATGAAAATTCAAGGGATATGATAATCAATGAACTTTTGTAATACACTTTTTCTTATCATGTTTACTGCATATATTTTTGTTTATATCTTCGTAAATGTGATAATTTTTGGTTTGTATATTAAAGAAGAAGTAATACAATAATCAAAAGAATTGTATTCGTGACTTTTAACTTAATTTGATATTTCGTAAACAGATAAAAATTTGTTGATTTTCAACGTGTGATATATGAGTGTATTTATGTGAAAAAATATTTAGTAACGTACATTGCTAGAAATAGGAAGTAATTATTGTCTGCGATCTTGTTATGGCACATATCTTTTACCAATTATAGTGATTTGTAATTTAATTCTTTTTCTATGACATTTTTTAAAATAAATTATCAGTATATGTGAATATTTAGATCGATATTTATAATAGACTATGGGTTCGTAATATAACTGGTTAATATAAATAATTAAATGTCAGAACAACGTCTTAGTTTATTGTAAATACTAGTTATGTCATTTAAAATCCTGACGAATTATTATATTTGCAAATATATTAAAATACTGACGATCTTTATATCGATCGATGTAATACTGATCATTTATATTACCTACTGATTATTTATTATAAATATTGATTATTTATTTAAAATACTGATAAATAATTTTTTAAAATACCAAATCAATAAGTACCAGCCATACGAAGGTCGATGATTTTTCATTGTTACGTTTCAGAGTGAATACATAATTAATGAATATATATTTCATTCAGTACCTTCAAACATCCATTAATTAAATCTCAAGATATTATTTCACGCGAAGTGATTTATTCACGACGATACGACAATTTACAGTAGCATATGTAAATGAAACAAATCATGTTACTAACACCAAAAGAACGGCGTATCGTAAAGTTCATCTACGTGGTTTGAAGGAGAGAAAGAGAAAGAGAGAGAGAGAGAGAGAGAGAGAGAGAAAAGAAGGAAAAAGACAAAATATTCTCACAGTAAGGTCATGCCCTGGGCCTAGCTTTGGAGATTCTTTAAATAGAAAGACGGCCGCCTTTCTCTCTCTCTCTCTCTCTCTCTCTCTTTCATGGATACATTATGCTTCCTTCGAGACAATCATCGTGTTCTGCCATGTGGTCTTGAACCAGCACGCGGATTCCCTTTTCTCGGCCGTAGCGTTTTATGATGCGTTGACAGCCGTGCTTTAGGTTAAGGAAGTCGAAGGCAGACCATAAATTTCGATGTACGCAAACATAAGAGGAGGATCTTCGTGGATGAGTTTGTTCGCGTTACAAATCGGCTTGACTCTTAAACAGTCCTTTGAAAATCAACTAAAATTCATCTTTTATATATATATATATATATATATATATACACACACATATATATATATATATATATGCCTACTAATATATATCTGGATACTTTGAAAATTATTTTAATACGTAAAACGGTTAGTTATCGTATAATCTGAATATAATTATTCGAAGATATATTATTTCCAATGGTTTTTGAGAGAGGAGAATAGATATCGGTGTGTAATTATTAAATTAATTTTTATAGATATCATAAATAATGTTTTATTTTAATATATATATACATTTACTAAATGTATCACATCTTTGAAGTAAATATCTTATACTCGAAGCGAAATGGCACAATAAAGATTTCAAACGATACGTTTGATATTTAACAGACAATTAGAATTTTTCTATAAATTTAAGCGGGCTAAGGTAGGTCATCATTTAAAGCACGTAGACGATACCGAATGTTTTCGTGCTGCATTGCGTAATCTAGCAATGATTCCCGATTCTGGGCCAAATTGGTTGTCCTCGTTGATTTCAATGTTATCGACGTTGTAATTATAAGTATTCGTGTCAATCTCTTCAATGTCTCTTGGTGTCTCTGTTTCGACATCGTTTTTAATTATTATAGATCCTGGTATATAACCTGGTAAAGGAGGTCCAATGGGTCCGCAAGATCCTGTTGATTTATATCCTACATTTGTTCCAGTTAATTTTCCACCTACGCCATTTTCTTCTCCATTTGGTAGATTTCTTTGGTCCATTCCTTGAGGATTTAACGAAGGTGTGTTTGTGGCGAGGCCTGATTCGACAACATTTAAATCGATTGGTCGGTAACCTACGTCTCTGAAATAATTGAAATTACATAATTAAATTTTAATGATAATTATAAAAATTAGATATATCTTCGATTGTATTTATCTCGTAATACTCTTTCCTTACCCGTAACTTAAAAAGTTCGTCCTGACGCGATTGACTTGTTCTCTCTGTTCCAAGTTTTCACGTTCCATAGCTTCAAGTTCGGCAAGATTATCTTCCTCGTCGTCGTTCTCGCCGATTATTATAGAACTCGCAGGAGAGTGTTTCAATTCGACAATAGGCTTATCGACGATAACAAGTTTTTCTTCGGGTATATCAATCAATTTCTTTTCTTTCTTTGCTTCGATCGGCAATGTTCTATGTCCAAACGATATACTTCCCTCTGATATTAATTTCTTTCCTTTATTATAATATATTTGTGGTGCAACCAGATTTTTATAAGCAAGAGTCAATGATATGGGATCTGCTGGTAATTGGTCTTGTGGTCGACGTTGCGATGGAATTCCTATTAAATCTAATAGATAAATCATCTTTGTTCGCATTAAAATAATATTTATCGTAAAAGTTACTTACCACCTTGAACAGGAGTGTTGTAGATTTTATAAGAGCTAGTGTAACCTCCGTTTCCAAATTCAGATTGAGGCAATCCGATAGTAGTTCCAAAAGGAGTAGGAATATCGTTAATGATGCTAGAGGTACTGTAACTTCCACTTCCGAATACCGATTGAGACAATCCATTAGGAGTTCCGAAAGGATTAGAAATATCATAGATATTCCTAGAGGTTCCATAATTTCCATTTCCCAATGGAGATAATCCGCTAGGAGTTCCGGATTCTGATTGAGGCAATCCGATAGGAGTTCCGATATGATGTGTCACGCTAGAAGGATTGCCGCGAATACCCGATATGTATTTAATGCATTCTTGATAAGGACTACCTCGACAACATTTCATTTTAACAGGATACGCAGGAGTTACTTTAACGCGTGTTCCCAATGTTAATGCCGTTAGTTTGCTCGATGGATTGCAAAGATTGCTAACAGGCGAGAAACTGTTGAAAGATCATTCGAATTATTCATCATCTTAATATAAGAAAAATCTCATTGGATATGTTTAATTTATATCACTTTACCTACCTGGGTACTATTTGAACGTTTTTATCCGAAGAAGTAGGTTCTGTTTGAATGGTGACACTGGTCAACTCGGAGGGAGAATATTTATTCGGGACGTCTAGAGTGATCGATGGATTAGAAATACTACTACTTGGATTTAAGGTATTATCAATTACATTAGTAACAGTAGTGTCCGATTGTGTAGTCACAGTTGTGAAATCCGGTATAATCAATGTATTAGTTTGCGTTTCAGAACATCCCGATTTTCCACCTTCACGAATTGTTACAGCTTCATTTATTACTTCTGGTGATACATGATACTGTATAGGTTTCGTCACTTCGGCAGCTTGAACGACGATGTCATTACAGCTACATGGATTTTTACCTGATAATTTAATATCAATGCATTAACGTAAACAAGTACATTTGATTAAAATTCAATATATGATAAAAATTCAATATTCGAATACCTGATCCAAGATCGCCACAAGTGCATCCATCTTGAGCCAAGATAGAAGAAACCAAGAGCAATAACGTTAAACCCTTTATCCAAGTCGACGACATTATCACGTAGTTACTTTTTACTCTGTACTTGATTATTACTCTTCTTTTCTCTCATTTATATAAGAATTCCATCCGATTGAAAGAAAGGATGTTGCAATGATTTTTTATTATGTCGTTCGTTTCATTTTGTTGTTGTCATTTTATTCCGCGTCTTTGCCTCGTCTTTATTCATAACTATATACACTTCCGGCTTTTGCGGACATTATTTTGTTTATCGCTCTTAATTTCTTCCGGCATATTTCTTGGTTATTAAAAGGATCATCGAGGTATCGGTGTATTTTATTTCCTTGTTGTAAAAAAAAAAAAAATACAAGACGTGACCGAAAATAGAATACAATGCGTGACATATACGAATAAATTAAATCGTAAGAAAAATTTTATTGCGAGAACATAAAGGAGGAAATATCTTTTGAAAAATTATTATCAAAACTTTAGTTGAAATGTTGCAAATTTAAAAAAGAAATCGGGACATTCGTTGAAAAACTAAAAGCATTATATTTCGTTGTTTATCATACATAGTATTAATTTATAATAATCGCTATTATACAATAATTTTATTCTTATTATTAAAGTTCGTATTTACAAGGTTCGTACATTTTCTATATTCACCAATATGGTAATATTATTTATTTGCAGTATGCAAAATATCGTTTATAACATCGGTATTAAATCCACATATTTGTCTTTATTTATTCACTTATTAAAGAAATCAGAAGCCCTTTGTCTTTGAGGTGGTAAATTGAGTAAATTGTCTGTTAGAACAGGACCGTCCGATCTTCGACTACTACCATTACTTCTTTCCGATGTTGAATCTGTGTCACGTTTTAATGGTGTATTTGCCCTAGGTGTAGTCGGTGTCCTAATACCTATAGAGGGTGTTCTCGATGAAGAAACTCTTCGGGGTGAAGGAGTATGCGCAATACGAAGCTTTTGAGTTGCCAGTCTTCTTGCAGCAGGTGACATTGTACTTAACCGGTCGATGGTCGATCTTGGAGAAGGCCTATAATAAGGAAATCAAGTAAAATAATAAAAACGTAAAATTCAAGCCTAATTAAAATAAAAATAAAACAGTTCATTTTCATACTTACGTCGCCAATGATTTTCTTGCTGCTTCGAGTGCTTTATTCTTCCTATCTCTATGTCGTTCACCAGCTTTCTCAGCTAATTGTAAAGCGATCTGTTCTCTTTTTGGTGGTTCTGCCATTCTGAACGAAGGACCTTGACTAGTTCTCAACAATGGAGTATCACCGCCATCTAACCTAAAAGGAGTTCCTTCAATTTCACCCCATGTCATCAATGGACTTTCACATTCTCCTGGTCGAGGACTAGGTGTAGCTACAAAACTATATCCATTCACCCTTGGTGCTGCATTCTTTACAACTTCCTTTCCATCTACCCCGATTTTGCCATCATTAACTTTTGACTGATGTTTTGCCAATTCATTAATAGTTTCTTTATTCTGTTGTTCATTGAATGGATTCATTCTCAGTCGTGTATTCTCATGCATTACCATTTGTTTTCTTCTCGCTAAATCTACCTTTTCATCCGGTGTTAATTCTACACCATCAGGAATATACATAATATAATTTTTATTCTTGTAATTCCAAGTGTCCAATACCGGTTGTCTCTTATTTTCATTTTCAATGGCTAAAGAACTGTTGTTAGATTTTTCTACAGTAAGTAAATTTGATTTTTCTTCGGCTTCATAAAGCCATGCATATTTTAATTTACGTCTTCTCTCAGCTTCAACCATCATTTCTTCAAAACTTGCATTATCCTCGCTAGTATTAATACTTAAAAATGTATCTAAACCTACTCTATCTTCTATATCTTTCTCCTTTGACTCAGTTTTACAAGGTATATCTCTGGTCACTTTTATAGATCTAAACTGTTCATCTTCTGACTCATCCTTATGTATTGGTGTTTCAAATGTAGCTGGACTGGCAGGTCTCTCCGTAGCAGGTCGACCAGAACTATATTTCTCATAAAGTTCTCTCATTCTTTTCACATCATTTTGTTCTAACGCATCCAAATATTGATTCTGAGCTTGAAGCTTTTCAAGATGTGGAAAAAAATCTCTTTGTATAATTTCTCCCATCTTTTCAATATATGTATCTTCGTCTAAAATTTTCGAATGAATGTGTTTACTTTTCTTTGCAACACCAATTGGTTTTTTAAAAATCGCCAAGTCATTTAGATTTTTAGCAGCTTCGAGTGCCCGAGATCCAGGAGTTTCCATAATTTATTTTATATAAAATAACCATAACACATAAACGTTTAACACATAAATATTTTTTTTTTCTTCGAGAAAACTTGCAACATAAACGAAATATACGTCACAGTTATTTGCATCAAATGTAGTGGTACGCAATTCGTTTAATGATTTCACCACTGTTGAGCGCTGACAGCATTAAGTTTTTTCATATTCCCCCGTTATTGGCGCTAATGTCGCTTCAACGTAGCGTCATCTGACGTGGCAAATAATAACTGTTTCCTTTTTTACCGACAGAATTTATCGAGTAATCTGAAGTCTGTTACGTATTAAAAAATTTCAAAAATAATGCATATCTTTTCGAAGTCATCGATTTTATTAAAAATATTCAATCGTTCGATGATTAATTATTATTGTACGTTATATATTCACGAAATGATTTGACATTTACAATTCAAATGTTCAATTCTGCGAATGAAATCGAAATCATCATCATCATTCCAAATGTAATCAATCTGGACGAAATACGCAAAGCTATGATCGCAACAAAAAAAAAAGGTAAGACAACAATTTTTCCAATTTCTATAATACTATATCTCTTCTTTTGAATAATCGAATATTTACAAAAAGAAAAAAAGAAATAATAATTAAAGATTGACAATACATTTAATATCCGTTAAAAGGATCAAAGTCGAAAACGCAGTAAGTTTTCCAATGCAAGAAAGACGATCAAAATTTATCGAGATAATAAAAAAAAAATAATAATAACAAAAAAAATATATATATATATATAGGTCGACCGATTATACATTTTCACATGTACATACGTACGTAAACGTGGGTACATATTTTATTGATGACAATAGCAGAACTATGTGGGAAGGTAAAGACACGATCGAGTTACGAGCAATAGTCGAGATGATATTTTCGTACAGTGAGAGAATAACAGTGCAGTACACGGTACACAGTAAGATGAGATAGTATGAGATAAAATGAGATAGAATAGTCTTCTCGTATTGCTGCGTCTGTGGCCTCGAGATCGGTTCAGATTTGGGAGAAAGAGAAAGAAAGAAAGAACGAGAGAGAGAGAGAGAGAGTGAGAGAGAGAGAGAGAGAGGTGCGTGTGTGTGTGTGAGAGAAAGAGAGAGAAAGGTGAAGAAGAAAAGCAAAAGATCGTAAGAAGAGAGCGAGGGCGAACGTAGAAGAAGAGAAGGAGAAAGAAGAAGAAGAAGAAACGGAGGATTCGTGCGAGGTGTTGGAGAAGTACGATGACAGACATATGAGGATTCCAGCGGCGAGATAGGATATGCGCGGCGAATACACGTCGCCTTCCGAAATCTACCTTACGATTATCTCACACCCACTTTCTAACCTCTACTTTTATATCACTAACAATATTATTTCGTTAAATCATTAACTTAATAACCCAATTTTAATTCAATTTCATCGAGCCTCGACACAAAATTACGTTTCATTATCGAACGATTTTTCAAATACATTGAATTATGTGTATATATATATATATATACATATGTATATTAATATTAATCGTATTAGAATTAGGTGTGATAAAAAAGAAAATTATTGAAATAATAAGAAATTATTCCTTATTATACCAATGGAGAAAGTTGTAAGAAGAAAGGAAAAGAAAAAATAAAAACAAAAAGAAAAAAAGAACAAAAGAAAAAAGAAAATTGCAGAATAACTCGTTAGATTTGTTAAAATTTTCATATTTAATTTTAGTTTTGAAAACTCGCGCGCACTTACGCATAAATACACATAACCACGTCTACGTCTTTATCTTTATACTTTGGCGATATGTATGCGTATAAGATATAAACAAAGATAAATAAGAAATAAGATCGCCTTGAAAATTTGATATCAAAATTATACCAATCGGTTCTTAGCACGTGGCCATCTTACCTCTCTTTTTCCCTTTCACTCTCTCTCTCTCTCTCTCTCTCTCTCTCTCTCTCTCACTCACTCTATTTCACTCGCTCTTTCTCTGAAAGTCTCGCAAAGATCGTCCCCTCTATTTACATCGTAAAATAAACTTTTTCAATCTTGGAAAGAGAGATTCACGGTCAACGTCTGTCTTCGCTCGGAGAGATCGCTTAAACGGTTTTCATTACGTTGACGGATATGTCCGCGTGCTTCTTCCTCCTTCACAGAACCTAGCTATATATATATATATGTATATATATATATATATATATATATATTTGATAATATTTATAAAATGAAAGACTCGTTTCGACATTGAGCGACCTAACAAAATGGTAGGATACATTTGACATATCACCATTAGAGAAGAGAAAGCCGTCCGCGAAGGATCGTCGCAAATTTTATACGTACTTTCGTTAATCTTAAATGTTATATATCTCTGCGTTCATTATTATATCAACGAGAGAACAGGCACACACACACAAATTATTGATTAAATTTTGTACTTTAAAAGCAAATACGAAGATTCATTCTGATCGTATTTATCGTTAATACGATTTCTAACCTCTTTTTTTCTTTTTGTTTGTTCCTTTTTTTTGTTGTTAAATTCTTTATATATATATATATATATATGCTCCTATAACATATATTGTTTTAGAACATTTCAGACATTTTTACCAGTCTCTCTATAATTCGTTCTTAACATTGTAACATATATTGGCAATACACATAACATTATATATTGATAAAAGTATCATTATAATCTATAAATATTTGTGTCATTTTATACAATCTTAAAAGAAAAAAAAAAGAAAAAAGAAAGAAAGAAAGAAAAAAAGAAAGAAGAAGTTATCCGATTATAATAATTATTACTGTTACATTTTGTCAAACATTATATCATCGATAAGATAATAATATCTATATATTGAAAACTGATAGTAACTATTTGTTGTTGAACGACGATGTTAAAGTTACAACGAAGAATTAGAAAGATGCTTTTTCGAGAGAAAGAGGAAGTCGAGGAACACGAATCATAGGTCGGTCGCGTACGAGACGCGAACGCGCAAGTTCATATCCTGCGGTACCAGCCGTACAAGAATATGGCCGCAATGACAGATTTACAGATTCCAGCCATCGCCTTGTCCTCTTCTTCGGGATTCTTAAAGCGTATATCCAACGAGAGCAAGACGCGTCGCCTCGTCTCGAATGGCCGGAGTGCACGTCAAATCGCACCTCGAATGTTTACGCTTTACGTCCGCAACCTTCCTCTCCGTTCACTAATACTATCCACCACCATCTCTCTTTTACTTCCTTGCTCTTCTCCTCCACCTCCACCTCCTCCACCTCCTCCTTCTTTACCACCTCTTTTATTTTCTTTTTTTTTCTTTCGGCTTTGCTACTTTTCCTTTCGTCTACCATCACGTTCTGTTTTCTTCTCTCTCTCTCTCTCTCTCTCTCTATCTCTCTTTTTTTCTTTTTTTTTCTTGGTTTGTTTTGTATTTTTATTTTGTTTCTTTTTCCTTGTTTCCTTTTCTCCTCTTCTCTGCCCTTTTCATTTATTAAATTCTTTTTGCGAGAAGATACGTATTTGATGGTACGAGAGAGAGGGAGGAAGAGAGAGAAAGAAGGTATTTACTTGCATTTTTGAGAATATTATAAAAAAAATATTTCTCGAGAAAGATCTTCCCGGGAAGAGTGATTTTCTTTTAAGAAAACTTTAATGAATGCAACTTTTTTTTTTAAGATAATTCTAGACTTCTGCGAAACAAAAAGAAAAAAAGAGAAAAAGAGAAAAAGAGAAAAAGGGAGAAAGAAAAGTAATTTTTGTCTTCGTTCGAGCATAGTAAAAAGTTAGAAACAAATTTTCTGGAGTAATTTAGATTTCGTAGATTAGGAAATGGTAATAATCAAAGATAAATGTGGATTATAAGTTTCTGCGAATGAAAGAGAGATTAAGAGAGAGAGAGAGAGAGAGAGAGAGAGAGAGAGAGAGAGAGAGAGAGAAAGAGAGAAGTAACTAATTTTTGTCTTCATTAGAATAGAACGAAAAGTTAGAAACAAATTTTGGAATTGGCTCGAAAACTATAAAAGCCTCTCTTTCGAGACAGCGATACGGATCGCGACTCGCAAGCGTGCTCGTACGGTTACCTCCTGGCGAAATCCATGGCGATGACGGATTCATGGCCCGTGGGATGCAAGACGTTTCCTCCTCTCCTCTCTCTTTTCCTCCTTTTTTCCGGCAAATTCAACCGAGCGATTCATTTGTCGGTCTTTGATCCGCGACCAACGAGGCACACTCGGAAAATTAGGGAGATTTATTACCCTCTTCCTTGGAATATACACACACACATCTCATACATTTTTTTTTTAATTTTTTTTTTTTATATATATATATATTTTTTTCCACTTTCCTCGTCACCTGTTCTCATGATAAAAATTGAAAATTTTCATTCAAACGACATTCTGCTCCATTATTCTTTTTTTTTTTGTTTTTTTTTAAGTATTATATTCAAAGAATATCATTTTTATATTTCGTATTTTAAGAATTAATTAATGACATGTGTATCGTCGTATATTATATGTATCTAATATGTACATTTTTATTTTGTGATTGTGTAGATATTCCAATTGGATAGAACTGATATAGAAAAATATAAAAATTGTCGAATGATGATTTAATGAAGATTAAAAGGAATTTTCAGATTTAGTTTTTTATAAATTAGCACAAATCACATATGTGCATTATATTCTAATTAAATAGTACTCTAATTAATAGTATATATATATATACATATTTAGATAATTTAGAAAAGGTCATAAAAAATTAGAATTTTATATTTAATAAATTAGAAAATCACAAATGTGTAGATTAATTGGACGGTATATATAATAAATATACGAATTATCAAATGAAAATTTAGCAAAGATTATTTTCGTATTACGTAATATTTTGTATGTTTTCAAATCAATTCCACTTAATGCTTATCTTAAGCAATTATCTTTTCTTAAACATATACACGCATATGTAATCTGTATACGAATACATTGTTATTGTTATATTAGCGGTTAAAACTAAGATGAAAGAGAAATGTCTCGTAAATTTGTCCAATTCCAGGACGACTTTGTCGAAAGGACACAACCGACGGCATCGTCGGTGTTCCGTTTATCTTGAAACGATCTTTTATTTTCACTCGCTCTACGAAGTAGTGTCTTTGAGAGTATCTTTTTTTTTTTTATGTGAAATAAACCGAGAACGGTGATGGTGATTATGGTGATGGTGGTGGTAGCAGTAAAGAGGAAGAAGAAACGATGTCGCTTGACCTTTCGACGGGCCAATTCTTTTACGTTCGTTTTCTACGAGACCCTATAGTGTAAGTGAAAAGATGAAAGAATATAAGAGTGAGATAAGGGCGTCGACCGTGCATACGCAACCCTTAACTCGCGAAAAACTCTTTTACGGCCGGCGCCGTCACGGGCCGTCGCGCGCGATTCGTACTTTTAAGTCGAAAATGGAAAGGGTAAAAAGGACCACCGGTTTTGACATCTCTTATAGTTTGTATTTAAGTATATCTTTATCCATCTGGTGAATTCAATTGGTTGCACATCCGTGCGTTACAAGATTATATCAAATATTTATTAATTTAATCCTCTATAATTCTGTATTTCTTTTTTTGTTTTTTTTTCTTATCTCGTATTTACTAAATAATAAAAGACATTTATTAATTTTCATTCTTATGGTTGCTTGATAACTGGAATAGATTTTCTTTTTCTTTCTCTTTTCTTTCCCTCCCTCTAAAAATTTTTCATACAAAAAAATAAATCGTTCATCAAAAGGATTAACGACAATTTCGATCCACGTTCGAATGATATTAATAATTATTTTGTAGAATAAAAAATAATTCGACGTTAACGAATGATGTCCCATT
Organism: Vespa crabro; assembly: GCF_910589235.1. Classification (NCBI taxonomy): domain Eukaryota; kingdom Metazoa; phylum Arthropoda; class Insecta; order Hymenoptera; family Vespidae; genus Vespa; species Vespa crabro. The sequence continues at coordinate 3,222,052 of NC_060963.1, forward strand.
AAAATGGTCTACAGTGACCCTCATTGATGAATTCTCAGTGCTTGAATCAAGGACATAATGAAATGTATTTTTCAAAATATTTAGTAAAACTCAGTCGTAACCGCGAAACGTTCCTCGCCAATGAGAAAATGTATCCGTGGTCATTAAGGATACGCTAATATGTTTACACAGCGTCGTTTCATGCTCGGTCATCAATCAAGAGGCGTCCGTCTCTCCGTAGGTGCCGCGTGCATCAGGGTCCATTGCCAGAAGCTACTCAAATTCGAGAAGAGAAGTGATATAAGTATTTACAGGATCTAACAAGCTTTCTTATTTTCATTTTCTCATTTATTTGTATATATATAAATAATAATAATAATAATAATACGAGAAATAATTTGTGAAAATGGTTCTTTCAACATTTTAACACATTGTTAATCGATCGCGAATATACTCATGTGTTGCTCATACTAGTATACACGTATGTATGTACGTATGTAAATGCAACTTATGTAATTATTAAAATATACAATTATTTATATAATTATTACAGAAGATAATATGATTTTTTCGTCATTAATAGTGTCTCCTTAGTTTTTATATATTAATGATTTTTATTCGGATCTTTTCAATAATTCAATAACGATAATTTTAATTTAATTCTGAACATAATCGGTGAACGATGTGTGTTTAATAAAAAAAAAAGAGAAAAAAAAAACAAGAACAGGATGTCTCAAACTTCGTAAGGGAGAAATTTGATAGGTATATAAAGAAAGTGAACCAGTCCGAGTTATATCGAAACTCATTGTATTTTCGCTTTTTTTTTTTGGACAAAAAGTAGACTAGTACATACCTACGTAAAGGAAAGTCACTTATCTTTTTTGGAGTAAATATCGAACGATAACGCATCGAAATTCTTTTTTATTAGATGAGAACGTAACTTCTCTCTAAACCTAAAAGTACAATGGCACGATACTCATGGCATAATTTATTAAGGCACTTAACGGTCCCGCACTCTCATGGGTTGTCACGGAGCGTTTACATTCCCGTCTTGGCTCAAGAGAGCGTTTTAGGCTCGTTCGGCATTTGAGATACCTCGTATAAATAGACGCACTTTGCTCCTACAAAAGGCACTTTCCTTCTTGGACGACGTTACGTCGAACCTACGATCGAAATGGCTAACATTTTAATACAAATCCCAAGATACATATATATGCATATACATATATATATTTGAGACAATATCAAATCTTTCGTAACCAATACGTCATTGGAAAATATATTTAACGTTTAATATAAATAAGATAAAATCTCTACAAAATACATATTATGTTTAGATCCACGATATAATCTGGCAATCTTAACAATAAATGTGTAACGTTGTTTTAATTGCTTTGGTTTAAACACGTATCATCGACTCGATCACGTTTATGTATATACATAGATAGATAGATAGATAGATAGATGGATAGATAGATAGATAGATAGATAGATAAATAGATATATAGATACGATTATAGAGGATTATCGTGGTCCATAAAGAGAAGTACCAGGATGGGTATGATGAGGATGAGGATGAGAATGAGGATGAGGATGAGGATAATGAAGGGAATTGACATGAGGGTTGGATTGTCCGTGATGATGGGGATGAGGTGGCGGCGGGGGTGGGGGAGGAGGGGGATAAGTGGACCAAGGTCCTGGAGTAGCGGTCGCGTAAAACTGATGATGATGTTCTTGACTCGACAAACCGGGTATTTGCATTCCCTGAGATATTATAGCATTCGGATATCCGCTTGTTGTAAGGACATTGGCGTTTGCGTTTACGTTACTCGTGCCACTCGGTGCCGATCTTTTTGCGGGATTTTGTATTGCCGAAGATACCGCTACGGTTTCGCAATCGTCGGATTCGCAATCTCGGAATCCTTTAGCGAATGGATTACTAGCGATTTTCAATTGGGTGATACGATGATTTTGATAGGCCGTTACCGCGGTGAATCTCGTTTCTGGGAAGGAAAATGTCTTGAAGTTTTCCGTCCTTGGATCTGGCGCTGAACCTGGTGGTGAGGGTGCGACTACAACGTGACATCTTGGTTGATATCGGTGCATCGAATTTAAGATGATCTGAAAGAGTAGAGTCCAAGAGAAAAAAAAAAAGAAAAAAAAGAAAAGAAATGGTTTTATGTTAAATCGTTTTCGACGAACGTTGATCTCGCTTAAAAGAAAGAGAGAAAGAGAGAAAGAGAGAGAGAGAGAGAAAGAGAGAGAGAGAGAGAAAGAGAGAGAGAGAGAGAAAGAGAGAGAGAGAGAGAAAGAGAGAATGGAAAAGGGGCGGGGATAAGAGAGAGGGAAATAAGGAAAGAAAAGTGAACGCAACACACGTGAGGGAAGGAAGAAGAGAAGGAAGAAGCACCACAGGGGGGCGGTCACAATGTTTGACAGGCAGAAGAGAACCGGTGACTAATTAGTGTAAAAACTAACCCCCGACCCAACGGCAATACGACACCCTTCTTCGTTCTTTCCTATGCGTACGCTAATGTGCATATGCCTTGACGAAGAGAAGACGATCAAGAGAGAAAGAAGAGAGGCAGATAGATAGATAGAGAGAAAGAGAGAGAGAGAGAGCACGTGTGTCGCGCCGCTCGCTAAGTAAGAAAAAGAAGAAGAGAAAGCCAAGAAGAGGCTTTGCCTTGCGCCCGGTGGAAAATGCGTGTGGCCCGAAACAAGCAATCGAATCTCTTCTCTTCTCTTCTCTTCCTCCTCTCTTCCCTTCTCTTCTCTTCTCTCTCTCTCTCTCTCTCTCCTCTTCTCTTGTCTTCTCTCCTCTTCTCTTGTCTTGTCTTTTACTTTTCTTTCTCTTTTACCCAGACTTTACGTCCATACGCCCTTTTTTCCTTCTCTTTTCCTTTTTTCTTTTCTTTTTTTTTTTTTTTTTCGACGAACGTCTCTCCCATACTCCCGTCAAACCTTATTCTTCTTCCTCTTTGAGTAAATCTATGCCACGCAAAAATAAAAATAAAAATAAAAATAAAAATAAAATTAAAATTAAAAATAGAAAAAGAGAGAAAAGTAAAGAAAGGAGAAAAAGAAAACTCGAGCACGAGAACGGCATGCGATCCGGAAAGCGATTCCCTCTTCGATAGGATACGTCAATTAAGAGACTCGTATTCTCAAACATTCTTTAGTACCACCTCCTTTAAGATTTTTTTCTATGGACCTGTAACACATTTTTCCGTAAGCAATTAAAAGAACAAACTGGCCTGTTTGTTTCTACTCTGACTCTTCTTTCTTTCTTTCTTTCTTTCTCTTTCTCTCTCTCTCTCTCTCTCTCTCTCTCTCTCTCTCTCTGTATCTCTCTTTCTTTCTCTCTCTCTCTTTCTCTCTCTCTATGTTCCCCTTTTTGGTGTCAAAGGTCTTCTTACACGGCGAGCAATAAATTTTCGAAAGGAACGCGAGCAGAGGGCGCGAGACTCTGCTCTCTTTCAAGGATTCCGTGACCGTCGAAAAATAGAGGGACGTTCCCAGTAGAAAGGCGTGTCGTTCGTTTCCAAGATGTATCTTATCAAATGTCGATCGTCCGTATTTCGAAGCAATTCTATTAGTAAAAGCAAAAACCAAAGTAATACGAGTCGCGGAAAAATCAACGAATACATCTCTCTCTTTCTCTTTCTCTCTTTCTCTCTCTTTTTCTGTTTCTCTATCAATTCTTTTTTTCTTTTTTTATTTTTTATTATTTTCTTCTAATCAATCGATTGATTTTAACGAACCACACGCGCACATACACAATGTAAATAGATAGTCTATATACTTTTTGGTTACATTTGTAATACCGATTCTATCGGTCGTCTACCTTTCAAATGAATCGATACGTCCCGTTTAAAAGTGACTCGATCGATTGATTTGGCACGACAGATAGATCCCGATTATTTTTGGCCACTCAATTCTAAATACGCATGTTGTTACGTTGCGTTCGATTGTGAGAAAAAGAATCGACTTCTAAACTGTTCCGAGCATCGACCCCTTTTTTTGCTTTATTTATTTTTTTTTCCTTTCTTTCCTTCTTTCTTTCTTTCTTTCTTACGTACCTTCTTTTTTTTTTCTTTCTTTCTTTCTTTCTTTCATCTATCGTCGACTCTGAGTTCGTAAATTAGCGATTTTTAATGTAAATCGATGATTATATGTAAGGAGTTGTTGAAAGAAGTAAGATTTATGGTTATAATCAATTTCTTTTCTCTCTCTCTTTCTCTCTTTTTCTCCTCTCTTTTTTTCTCTCTTTTTTTTTTCTCTCTTTTCTCTCAAGCAAAACGTCTCTAAGTTTACCTTAATACTAGTGTATTGTTTGTAACTAAGATTTATGATGAATTTGAATTAGAACAGAACCGTTAAAAGCTGATAATTTATGTATAAATCCTTTTTTTATATATCGTTTTTCCTTCAGTCATGGTGTATATATATATATATATATATATATATATATATATATGCACGATATGTATATAAAATTTTATAACTCATTTCTAATATAAAACATTTTTCAAACTTACTGACTGCTGTGAATTCTTTCGTATATTCGACCTATTTTCCCATACTTTCGTCTTTTCGTTTATTTTATCCGTGTTTACATTATATTCTAAACGTACGATATTCCATGCCATCGTGGCGACAGGAGAAAGAGATCGATTTAAAACTTAAAGATCTAAGACGATCACAGCTTATTTTGCGTTTGGTAAATCTCGCGAGTATGCTGTTTAAATATATAATATTTAGATGCTTTAAGAAAAATGAATATCCTATCTGATATGATTATATTTATGTCTAATGATTTATATTTACAGCCATCTTTAAACAAATTTTGTAACAATTTTTCATGGGAATATCTAAATTTTCTTTTTATATAAAAATTTCTTAATATAATTATATTTCTGAAATATTGTAGAACTAATTTATAATGATTTTAAGGCTCTTTGAATTGTCACAATTTGCTTTAGATTTTGATGATATTTATAGTATTCATAATAGTCGAAATGATCCAGAAAATACATATATGTACGTATATACAAATTCTATTTGTTAATTTTCTATCTTTTCTTTTTCTATTAATTATTTTATATGTTTTGACGTATAAAGGCGTAAAAAAAAAAACAGGAAAAATAAATCAATAAAATAGTATAGTAGAAATGCGAAGAAGATTATTTTACGGATCGTTGATCGATGATAATAGATCGTAATTTGATTCTATACGTAAAGAAGAGGCAGCTTTGTTGAGGAATGTTAAACTTTGAGGAAAAAAGAAAAAGAAAAATATAAAAATAAATAGAAAAATGAACGAGAATTGCCAAAGTAATATTTCTTTCTCGCGAAAAGAGTGATGGTCGGTGACTCTTGGGTGACTTATAATTTCTGGTTAAACGGCACGGTCTCGTATCTCAGGTCAATTAAAGCGAACTCGTCCGAAACGACAAACACGTGGAAGAAAAGAGAAGGAACGTTGTCGCCGTCGGCATCGTCATCGAAAACACGATGCATTTTTCACTCTACTTTATTACTAGGGTACTTTAAAAGAAGCATCTCCTCAAGAGAGAAAGAAAGAAAAAGAGAGAGAGAGAGGGAGAGAAAGAGAGAGAGAGAGAGGGAGAGAGAGAGAGAGAGTTTTAACGAGGACTGGAAAAGAAACGAAAATGAAGGAAGGGATAGATTTGAAGAAGATTCAAGTAGACAATTTTGAATCTCTGAAGGATGATAAGTTTGACGGACTTACATGGCCGTTGTCATCGAGTTGATTATTAGTGAGCTTGAGTTTGTCAAAAGAGACCGGTTGCTTCATCCAATGGGCTCCGCTGGCAGGACTATCAGGATGCATGTGAATCCTTGGTGGTGATACTGGATCGGCCCTACCAGCGACTACCCAGGCGCTGCTGTGAAATGCGTATCTATATCTCTTGTCGTCGCACGGAACAAAATCCATCACCAAAAGATACTCCGTATTTGGATCCAAACCAAAGAGTCGACACTGAAAATGTGGTCACTTTCTTCTGTCATTTCCTTCCCGTTCTCTTTCTGTTTTTTTTTTGTTTTTCTATTTTTTTCTTTTGTTCTTTCCTCTTCGAAGGAATAAAGGATGGGACTTGAGACGGATGATTGAGACGGTTGAGGAAAATTTTGATTGGTTTTATAAGTTCTCACCTGAAAAGTAGGAAACATTCTTCTTCCAGCTTTGGTAACGATCATTTCCGTTCCCAATTGATGAAATTCTTCCCAAAGCGGTTTAGCTTCGAGCGCTGCCCCAGCTCCAGCGAGTGCCGGATGAAGTGGTCTCTTCGATGAACCAATTTCTTCCGTACCCTCGTCGCTTCTACGTCGATGATGATTGTGATGATGATGGTGATGATGATGATGATGATTATTATTATTATTATTATTATTATTATTATGATTATTATGATGATCCCCGTGATGTCGATTATTATTATTCCTGTCGTTTCGACCGTCCGCGGAAGAGGTGGACGACGAAGACGACGACGATGTTGCTACCACCACGGCTACTGCCGGCGGATTCGAAGCGTGCGACGCCAAAGACGACTTACTTAAATTCGGACTTCGGGATCGTTTTACTCTTCCTGCGCTTTGTAGACACGCTAAGATAAATGGGGCGAATTGTTTAACGTATACCTTTAATCGATACGATAAAGAAACAGAGAAACATAAAGAGATAGAAATATACATACGTACGTACATACATAAATAGATATGTTACGTTTATAGAATTTCATTGTCGAATGTTTCACATGTGAAATTATTTACGATAAAGGTACGCACGCACTTGTAAACGTGAACGATAATAACGTGAAACATAAAGAACATAAGAATAAAAAGAATAATGTAGAACCGAACGGATGTAATTAGTAAATAAAGGGTAAGTTAGATAAGCACGATCCAACAATCTCACCTTCCATTTGTTGCATCGGCGATGGTACCATCGATAATTGTTGATGATGTTGCTGTTGCGTCGGCCATTGTTGTTGGTAGCAGCAATCGGCACCACCAATATCACGTTGTTCTTCTTGCTGCTCTTGCATAATTAACTTATACTCGAAGGACACATCGAACAAATCACGATATCTTTGTAGTTTAATATGATATATCTTTACGAAACACTTTTCCTTTGCTTTATCAATATGTATCTATGTATATTCTCAATGGACCGATATGCGATATGCGTGACACTTTAAAACAACACTTCAAATCGATTCGACATGTTTCTTCCAGGTATGGACGAGAAATGTTTTTACTTTTTTTTTTGCTTTTCTTCTTTTTGTATTTTTTTTTTTTTTGTTTTTTTGTTTCTCTTTAATGTTTATATTTGCGAAGACACAGGAGAGAATTAGAAAGAAGTGGAAGAAAAGAATGACGATGTAGCAGATGATGATGATGACGACGATAACGACGACGAAGAAGAAGAAGAAGAAGAAGAAGAAGAAGGAGAAGAAAAAGAAGAAGAAAAAGATGATGATGACGATGACGATGATGAAGACGAAGAAGTCGACTTAGTATTCTCCGTTCTCCGTTCTAAGTCACAGAATTTGACCGAATTTCGTATTGGAGCCGTTGACAGCTAGGCGTATCACAAGAAGAGGGGTACCAAGGCAGAAATAATGATCTCAAAACTTGCCGACCGACCGATCGTCAACGGGACTTGTCCTCGCCTCGAAGAACGTTTGCTGACAAGGAAGGATTTCTACAGAAAGAGAGAAAGAGAGAGAGAGAAAGGGAAGAGAGAGAGAGAGAGAGAGAGAGAGAGAGAGAAGAGAGAGAGAGAGAAAATCTCGGACGATGAAATCGGATGATGATTCAGAAAGGACTCTCTGCCGGCAACTACCCCCGCTAGTGATCTTATCATCGGAACATCATTCTCTCTCTCCTCTCCCTCTTTCTCTTTCTCTCTCTTTCCCTCTCTCAAATCGTCCAAGAGAAAAGCTGAAAGAGCTACGGGCGGAGGTGCCACGTGAAAGGAGGGGTTTCTCGAAGAACCTCCTACATGGACACCCACGCGTACTAGAAAGCCAAGTTTCCTTCTGACGCCTCAACTTAGCATCGTTCTTTTGGCTCTCTCACCGAAAGGCGGAGTCCCGCCTCTTTTCTCTTTCTCTCTTACTCTTACTCTTACTCTTTCTCTATTTCGTTCTCTCTCTCTCTCTCTCTCTCTCTCTTTTTCTTTCTCTTTCTCTCTTTCCCTATCTCTTTTCTTTAAGGGTAGCAGAACCAATTTCTCAGCCAAACGAAATCCAACTCTCAGCGACTATACGTGAGGCCTTCTAAACAACTTTACACACATATATGTATATATATATATATATATATATATATATATATATATATATATGCGTGTGTGTATCTACCTTTACGTTCATTTACATTTTCTCATACAGTTCATACGGATCTGATAGTAATACATCGTCATTTAAATTTTTAATATAGTATAGTACTTATCTAATTTGTCAAAGAAAAAAGAATGAGTAGAAAAGAAAAAACAGGAACAAAGAATTAATCAGAAGTAATAGATATTTGTTTACTTAATCACTTATGTATGTATTATCTTTCATCGATGAATTACTTAGAATTTGCTCTTTGAAAAGTTTTAAGTAAGAGTTGTAACAAATTATCGTCGTGAGTTTAATCGTTTAATTATTTGTTGTAAATATATATATATATATATATATATATATATATATATATATATATATCTTGATGTTGGTGGAAAAATACAGTGGTAAGAAATACACGATCTGGCTAAAATTGTAGTTTACGAATTTATTGTTTAATATCCGCTATTATTATTGTAATTGCATTGTAATAGCATAGTACCAATACTGTTATCTTATATGTAGGTATGTATGTATGTATGTATATATGTATGTATGTATTTATTTATTTATTTATTTACGCGCATACAAGTAGACGTGTGTGTATGTGATAAAATCAAATAACTGATGGCATACGTGCAACGAATAAGAAAAAAGTAAAAGTTACAATTCATAACGAAATGGCGTGTTATGTTAAAGGGACGTTGTTCGTTTAAACAAGGAGCTAATGTTTTACCGAGTTTTTCGCTATGATTTATTTATAAAAAAGGAAACTTTTAATATACAAGTATTAGAGAGGCAAAATAATTGATTCCGGTATATATATATTTTTTTCTTTTTTTTTTCTCTTTTCAAAATAAAGAAAAGAATCGTTATGCATTTTATATAAAATGCATCAAATATATAATAATAATAATAATAATAATAATAATAATAATAATAATAATAATAATAGTAATAATAATAATAATAATAGTAATAATAGTACGGAGGAGAGGAAATAAAAAACAGAAAACTATATGATTGTGATAACGATAAGGACAGTTTTATCCTGCCATAATAAGTAGGACAACACACACACACACACACGCGCGCACACACACGCACATTCGTGTCGAAAAAAGATTAATATCCATGTGATGTAAAATATTTCTCTTTTTCCATGTTTTTCTATTAAAATTTCTGAACGTAACGCTCAACTACACTTGCGTTATACGTATTTTTATTTGAAACGTTATTTTAACGACATATTATTACTTCTCATGTTTATTGTTTAATAATGATATCGAGCAAGAATCCGGAGAAGCTTTGCAGCGCTATACTACTATACTCATTTACGTTAGTTTCCTTCTCATCGTATTATAACGAGTTATTCACGCAATACGTAGGATACGATCGAACGTTTGATTAAAAAAAATGAACTATTTTATTTGTTTATAAGGGTTCTACAAAAGAATGAAACTCAATTTCATTTTATATATCTCGCATGTATTTTTTTTTCTTTTTTTTTTTCTTTTTTCTTTATTTATTTATTTATTTTTTTTTCTTTTTTTTCTTCTTTTTTTTTTTTATATATATATATAAAGACGTTCATTACGCAAATCCATTGATTCATTTATACCAATCTGTTTTATGAAGTTTGTGCGAGCGTTCTTTTTATTTTCTTTCAGAGAAACGTTGAGCTTCGATTATAATAATATTACTTTGTACAAGATTCGTATGGACGTATTACAGTCGATAGTTTACGATCATAGGCAGTCACTAATAATATATTATCGCGCTTACATATCGTATATTATTTTGCTATAATAAAATTGCCAGATATCTTTTTTTCTTTTTTTTTTTTTGGTCGTATCGCGTTATTACAAATGAAATTTAAGCGAAACAAAATAATATATATATATGTATATATAATTTGATGTCACAGTTTTGACAGAACTATATAAAAGCTGCAAGAGTGCTAAATATTACAGTTCAGAGATCGTTTTATCGAACGAGTGATAGCTATTATTATTATTATTTATTTATTTATTATTATTATTTATTTATTTATTTATTTATTATTATTATTATTATTAGTATTATTATTATTATTATTATTATTAGTATTATAAGATCTACGTCATTTTAATCAAATTTTTCGTCCTTTATGCCCGGTGTTTATTATTTTTGTTCCTTTTTTTTTACCTCCTCGTTAATTCGTGCCTTTTCTTAAAACATATATATATATATTTTTTTTGTTTGTTTATTATTCCATATTTAAGTCGACCGTGCATACGTACACACAGAAATCAATTTCCGATCGATATATTCTACTTTACCGTAACTGAATTACTTTCATTATCTTTTTTTCAAATCTCTTGCGAATAACGAGCAACGCCTCTCCGGATTATACCTACCATTTTGTTAAGTAGTCATTGCGTATTTTTTTTCTTTTCTTTTCTTTTTTTTTTTGTTTTTCTTTTTCTTTTCTTTTGAATCAACTCCCTATGTTTCACAATGAATTAATAGCAACTCGCATTTATAAGAATTCCAAATGTCAAAAAAAAAAAAAAACAAAAAAAAAAAAAACAAAAAAAAAACAAAAAATAACGGACGTGGGAAACGGTAGATAGATCCTAAGTTTTTTGCGTCCAAAAACCATTCTAATAATTTCACTTCTTCTTATTTTTGTTATTTGCACCTCGTGGAGGTGTTACCGGTCTTCCTGCATTCAGACCGCCATAAGTGAATTTCCTTTTATCTGCTGGCTTTAAAATTTGGAAACTGCACATGAGCGTCTCGTCTACCGACATCATGGCACCAGCATTATCAAATTCGCCACAATAATTTGGAGCCGAAAATAGAGTTACCAATTGTCGCTTTGCAAAAAATTCATAGCCATCTTCAACTACCTGGAATTTTAATGAAACCAATAAAATATCAATTCATCTAAATTAAAACTTTGAATATTGAATGAGAAAAAAGGGAAATGTATATACTTTACCTGATGTGCACGGCATATCAGATCAAAATCGTGTTTATGTAAAAATTTAGCAACTATCTCTGCGCCAAATGTGAAAGATACGCCACGATCATTCTCACCCCAACCCATAGTATCTTTATCTGGATCAGACCATAATAAATCACAAAGAAGTCCTTGATCTGGCACATCCGTTGGTCGCATGATACGTCTGATTTGTTCCATGCTTTGAAGATCCGGACTCAAACCACCATGACAACAAAATATTTTCTCATCGACAATAGCAGCAACAGGTAAACAATTGAAGCAATCCGTAAAAGTTTTCCACAACTTAATGTTGTATCGGCGTTTACCTGAAATATTATTCAATATGATTAATAAATTTAAAAAAAAAAAAGCAAAAACCTGTCACAAATGTCGTTACATGAGTTTATTAAGAAAAAAAAAAAAAAGAAATAGAATTAATCTTTTCTTACTTTCACATATATCTATTGTAAGTAATGAAAAGATAAACATATTGAATATGAATTGCCTCAAAAGAAGGAAGGAAAATGAATTATTGATATTTTAATTTTACAAAATACTTACATTCGTCATAAAATCCATATATCCTGTTAATAGAAGCACATTCATGGTTACCTCTGAGTAAGAAAAAGTTTTCAGGGTACTTGATCTTATAGGCAAGAAGAAGACAAATGGTTTCTAAAGATTGTTTTCCTCTATCAACGTAATCTCCTAAAAAGAGATAATTGCTTTCGGGTGGAAATCCACCGTATTCAAAAAGTCGCAATAAGTCGTAATATTGACCATGAATATCACCTTAAAAAGGAAAATCATTAATCGAGCTTCAATTGAATACATTAATATCAAGCGGTTTTTATTTTTATTCTTTTTTTTTTTTTTTTTTTTTTTTTTTTTTTTTTTTTTTTTTTTTTTGGAGTAATCCATTGTATTTTATAAAAACTTACCACATATTTTAAGCGGTGCTTCAAGTTCTAGCAAAATAGGCTGTGACAGAAAAATTTCACGGGATTTGAGACAAAGTCCCCGAATTTCTCCTTCGGACAATTGTACATTTTTTCCTGGTCTAGCACCTCGTACTAATAAAATGAAATATATTACAATACATATATTTTGCTATAGTGATAAATATATAAAGATATATATATACATATATATATATATACATAGATAATATATATACATATATATAGATAATATATATATATATATATATATATATTTTATCTTGTTTTTCAAATATAAATGATAAGAAAACAAAAATATGAAAGAACAAGTAAGGTCAAGAGTGTATGATGGCGTTGGAAAATCTTGGACTTTATGGTTCAAATTTAATACATGATATATTCGTGTTTTTTTAGAAATTACAGGACAGGCAGATACGCAAGCGCGTATACGCAAATCTAACACAGAAGCACGCACCCTTGATCGAATATTTGCATGAATCAGCATGAGCTCTTAATATAGCTAATAGGTAGAATCTATAATAAACAAGACATTGGTGGCGACATCGGCGATATTCGTGCAAACAATATTTTTACTATCGCGAAGAAGAAAGATTATGTATTTTAGTGTAAAACCAAAGAGAATCGGACCTCGCCCAAACGTCCCAATAATTCGAGTACGGTTGTCAACCTCATTTTTATGTAAACAAACCATCGATAATAATCTACCTCTTTTTCTTTCCTTTCTATCTCTCTCTCTCTCTCTCTCTCTCCCCCTCACTCTCTCTCTCTCTCTCACTCACTCGATTTCTTTAATATGATCGGTCGTGTTTAGATTATATTGCGTAATCGGTATAAAGAAAGGTTCGAGAAAAAAAAAAAATAGATACATATGTCGATGGATAAAAGAGGAAGAAAAAAAAAAGAAAAGAAAAGAAAAAAAAAATACAGAAAATAATACGAAGGAGAAATGAAAGTTATTCGAAAGATGAACTTAACGAAGGTAAGAAGTCGTGAAAGGGTGACGCGGCTTACTCTTTATTCCGTTTCATACCCCCCTCTTAAGGACGACGATCGAGCAGAGCTTTACCTTCTAACAATCGACCTATGATGCTGTCAATGTTTAACTTGTCGGTCTCAGCCATCGGACCGGAGTTTCGTGCGCGTACCGGGCTTCACACGGAGCACCTTGATACGAGGATGACTCTTGATTCTTCTGGATTTTAATCCGCCTAACACAATGCACTTTATCGTCTTCGCGGTTTTCGACAAGGTACCCGCAATGGCCGCCCGGACAACCGCGCACTCCACTCCCTTCAGTTCTCTTTCTCGTTCTTTCTCTCTCTCTCTCTCTCTCTCACTCTCACTCTCTCTCTCTCTCTCTCTCTCTCTCTTTCTCCCTCCCTTCTTCTTTTCTGCCGCCAAGCTCTTTCCCCTACCACTTCATAACTCCGAGCCAACGGTTATGTCGCTACAACTGGCCGCAACATTTTTTTCGTTACATGCGCATTCGAAGCAAGCGATCATTTCAAACAACTTTGGACTTTCTCCTATCGTGATACGATGTTTCCACGAATCATACGTCTGTACTTGGACTTTTGATATATCCTTATTCTTTCGGATTTAATTTCATTCGATATAACGAATAATTCTAAATAAATATTTAAAAATTTTCTACGTTGGATTGTTATTTTTAATCGATAAACATTAAATATTTAAGTTTAATAAGGATATTGTACATTGATTTTTGTCAACGATAACGATTATTATTTCGTTGAAGACCAATCGGAGGGCACTTTCTTCTTAAACCTTAACGCCAATTGGTCAATTTTAAATGTGATAACTTATGAGCTGTCGTATCCAAACAGCAAGCGACTCTCGCAAGTCTACTTGAACGTTATTCGATCAAATCTAAATTCTAAAAGAATGTCGTCGTACTTTAAAACAGTTGACGATAACATGAAAAACTTACGCGCATACGAAGTTATTTCCCTTGAACGAAGATAGGAAAAGATAATCGAAAAATTGGGAAATTGCATGCAACGTTATATTAATAAACGAATTTTGTGATTATTCGAATCGAAATTTATTTTCGCTTTGCGATTTATTGTGTTGGAAATATCAGCGTTAAGTGGTGTGGCAATTTTTCTCACTAATTCTATTATTCTACGTTAGAAAAATATGCCAGAAAACGTGGTAATTATTTCATATTTTTCATAGATCTCGTTAAAAATTTTATTTGAAAAAAAATTCAAGGACCTTTTGTTGCTATAATTTTTTTTTAATCTTAAAGGCCATATTTTATTTTTTATTAGTGACAATAACAATAATAATAATAATATTAATAATAATAATAATAATATTAATAATAATAATAATAATAATAATAATAATAATAATAACGATAACGATAATGATAATAATAATAAAATACTAATAATAATAAGATATCATATCATAGAAAAATCCTTATATGTTCCATTAAATTAATTATTTTCTAGCCAACTTAAATAATTAAATAATTAAAGTTCATATTACAAAGAGAGTCAAATCTAATTGTATAAAAAATACATATTTCACAAATTGTTCACAAATAATAATGCATCATTCATAATACAGTTGAATGGAGATCATGTGGATGTAAAGGGTACAAATTGTGAAGTTCAAGATAATGACGATGTTAATACAGAAAACGATGTACATTTTGAACCGATCATATCTTTACCTCTAATAGAGGTTTCCAATAATGAAGAAGATGAAGTTGAGATGATTAAATTGTAAATTTAAATTTATAGGAGGAGTAGTAATCTATCATATATTTTAAATATATTTGAAAAGAAATAGATGTAGTATAATAATTATTATAATTACAGAAGAGCTAAACTATATCGTTATGACTCTACAAGTAGTCCACCAGAATGGAAAGAACGTGGTACTGGAGAAGTGAAACTGTTAAGACATAAGACCAAAAATACAGTCAGAGTAGTAATGCGCAGAGACAAGACATTGAAAATATGTGCTAATCATTTTGTTACTCCTTGGATGGAATTAAAACCAAATTGTGGCAGCGACAGAGCTTGGGTTTGGAGTGTTCTTGCTGATTTTGCAGATGAACAACTTAAACCAGAATTACTTGCAATACGTTTTGCGAATGCTGAAAGTAAGAATTTCTTTGTTTTATTCCATATTTTTTCTATATTAATATTTTTTACTTCTTCATTGCATATGTGCTTTAAGGTAACATGAAATATGTTTAGTTAGATCTACCTAATAACATTGATAAGAGCATAACCTATTTTTATCATATTTAATGGATATATTGTTTTCTTTTATTTTTTTTTTTTTATTTTTTTTTTTATTTTTTTATTTTTTTATTTTTTTTATCCAAGATGCATCATTATGGAAAGATGCCTTTGAAAAGGCAAAAGCTGTAGTGGGATCTGAATGTGAAATTTATGCTGGTAAAAGCAATCCTGAAGTTAAGCAAGTCGATAGTGATAGTGAATCCTGCAGTGATGTAAGCTACAGTGAGAGTACTGACAATGAAGAACAAACAAACAAAGTTAGCAAAGAGGTTTCTAAAGATTCAGTGGAAAAAGTAAAAATTATAGAAAATACAGAGGAAGTAACCAAAGGACTTGAAAACTTAGAAGTGCATGATAATTCAAAAAATTAATAAACATATAAAAATAATGAACTTTCAATAGTGCAAGGGAAAAGTGAAGTTAATATCCATGGCACATTCCAAGCAATATGCAATAATTATGTAAACATGTACATACATATATATGTACATGTATGCATTCAAATAATCTACCAATGCTTAAAAGATTTACAAATGATTTTATAGAAAAATTTTTAGCAATGTCATTCGATACAAACTAAAGTATATTTTCACTTTATTAAAATAAGGCGTTGTTTATATAAACGTTATATGTCGCGATTTTTTTAATCAAGAGTAAATGAAAGTGCGATAGCATTTATACTAAAAGATGTTTATCGATACAAATCTGAATAAATGTGTGAAAATTACATCAATTTATAAACTTCGCATTTACATATAATAGAAGTGAAATTTTGTTTTGTAGCAGTCCTTTGTTGAAAGATATTTTATGTATTACTACTTTTATTATAATTTGACCTTAACATTAAAGTTAATAAATATATGGAAATAATGGCGATAGTAACAAATGAATTTTAAAACGATAATCGAGTAAATTACTCATTTTGGAGTATATTTTCATTTAATAATATTTGTTTTTATCTCCTGTGCTTTATTAACAAATTTATAAAATATAAAAATGTAATTACTTTGAGTCAAGCAATTATTAAAGAAGATATCAACTTTAACAAAATAAAAAATATAAAAATAAAAAAAAAAAAAAAAAACAAAAACCAAGGCAAATTTTAATATCTGAATATTTTTTTTATATCTTTGAGATTTATATTGTGTACAAAATTTTTTTATAGCTCATCCCTGTGCGTAAATGATTGTAAAATGTTTCTCCTTTCTTCCATTGTACGTTTTTTCTCATCTGACAATTTTCCTTTTAGAAGGCCTTCAAGTCGTGTTTGTTCTGTTTGAACAAATATATCTCCTCGTTCCAATATTCTTTCCATAGTTTTAACGTACACCTTTGCAGCTGTACGTTGAGTTTCTGGTAATATTTCCTCGAAGACTTTAGCTTTGCGTAATATTTCCTGGATGGGAGGAGAGAGTGGAAAATGAAAATATCATATAGATTTATTTATATAAAGAAACAATTTAACAGTATTGAACATTATCTCTTTAAATTAGATCCTCTTACCTCTCTATCATTTTCTACACTGATTTTAAATTCCTCAGCAAGTCTATCCAATTGCTCTACACAACCAGGTAATCCAAGATAAACGCCTGACTTTGATTTAACAAAGCGTTTGATATTGTCTGCAGTAAAATCATCATCCTTTTCTGCAATAAATCTAATTGGTTCTGTTTTTCCTTGTAAAAACAATAATACAATTGGAAAATCTTCTTTCTTAATGTTATAACGTTTGGCCAAGTCTGCGTTATCTTTATTGCCAAAATCTTTAACGCCAACTTCAGCAACTAAAAGATCTTGAGACTCTTTAGTAGATGCTGCTATCTTTCCAAATTGTAAATGTTTTTCTCCATATGGAAATGCTACATCAAATTTAACAACTGATGCCTTAAACTTTGCTATCACCTATAATTATTAATAACAATATAGAAAATCAAATATGAAATTTAAATTATAATAAGAATATATTTTGTTATTTCTTCATAATATAAAATAATATCTTATTTGTATCCATGATTTTCATATCAAAATATTTGTATCATAGATAATAAACATTTGCATTATACTTAGAGATATTAATTATCTCTATGAATTTACAATTTACATGAGATAAGAAGAAAAAAAGGATTAAAAGATGATAAATGTGTGTATATGTATGTATGTATGTGTACTTACACAAACAAGTTTTACGTATAAGAAAAAAAAAGATCGTATAAAATATGTGACACTATATAATATATATATATATATATATATATATATATATATATATATATATACACTGTAATAGGTAACAATAGCAACGGTTGAAAAAATGAGAACACTAATAATAAAAACGAAACAAAACAAAAAACAAAATAAAAAGAAGAGAAATTCGTGAGACACCTATAATATCAATAAAAAAAAAAAAAAGTATAAAGACAAATATAAAATTATACCTTGTCGAAGGAATAAGAATCCAAAGGGACGCAACCTTTGCAGTCCTCGGCGATAGAAATGCTCGATCCAATGATCGTGCCGATGAATATGATCAACGGTATTATCATCTTATTAACGAAGAATTACCGATTAACTCGATTAGTTAAAAAGAAAAGAAAGAAAAGAAAAGTAAGAAAGGGATGGAGATAGAGAGGAAGAGAGAAAGAAAAAAAAGAAGTCACGTATATCACAATAAAAAACTTCGACGAAAGAAAATCGTATCTGTTTCTCTCTTTAATATACGATTGTCATCACCAATTATAAAAATTCATTAAACAAATTCACAGATTAACTTAGATCAGTTTTTTTTTTTTTTTTTAAATTGTTTATAATTGATTATAGTTAATATCGGACTCTATCTCTTTCTCTCTCTCGTACGTTTATCGTAACGATATAATCGAAGGAAGAAAAGAGATAAAGTAACAGAAGAAGAAGAAGAAGGGTTTATGCATGTGTCTATTATGTATAGGTACTGGATATGGTGAATAATGGACGGTAGTGGAGGGGATAGAGAGAGAGAGAGAGTGTGTGTGTGTGTGTGTGAGAGAAAGAGAGGAATAGAGTATGAAATAAACAAAGATAGAAAATGTTGAAGCAGTGTCGTGTCGTTGATCGAATTGAGAAGATCGATTTTTATCATTAATTAAATAAATATATTATATGAGAGAGAAAGAGAGGGAAATAGATAAACAATTTTTTGATTCGATTTTTATATGATAAATTATTCTTATTTAATCGAGAATTCGAAAATAAATCGTAAAGAGAGAGAAAGACCGGCTTCGGTAACGTCGAATCAGAATCGACCACGAAAGTGCCACGCTGTAGTACGAAGTGCGACAAAGACGCACACATTTTTCTGCTGACCGCGTTAAAGCGCAAGTGCAAACGTTTATTAAGCGGATTACGAATCACACACATATATATAAATAATGAACAAAAATATAAAAAACGACGAGTTAAAATATGAGATCGTTTATCCTATTTATATATTAGTACAGTCTTTGATTAACAATTGTCTTCGATGATAAAAAATTTCTTGGGTACAATTTTTTTTCTTTCTTTCTCTTTTTTTTTTTTTTTTTTTATAGTCTTTATTAAAAACCCATTGTAACATCATAATTTAATTTTCTTTTTTCATCGATGTATTATAGTTCTGACGTATAGTCTCTTCCTCATGGAAATAATCTCTCAATTGTTCCAGCTTACGTAAATGTTCCCCTAAACAAATACGTACATACGTATATATGTAAATAAGGATACGTATATATTATTGAATAATATTATTTATGGATTATAAAATATTATAAATGTTGATGCTCGATATTATTCGAATTACCATGAAGTACTTTGATGCAGTCCAATTCACCTCCATAATCTTTTGGAAGGCACATAGGTGGTATATATTTGTAAATTTCCGATATCTCGCCGGTATGTAAATGTAACTGTAAAAAATAATTGTTTCAGCGATATATTAATTGGCCTTTAAAAAAAAAAAAAAAAAAAAAAAAAAAATACATTTCTATTCGTAAACCTTTACCATTTCAAGGATTTCGCTATTCATAAATGGCTTCAGGATTGAAAGAATTTTATCCATAAAACCAACGACATTTATTACGTGAATAGCCTTCAATCTAACCGGCATTCCCTCTTGCACATATTCAAATAATTTTCGAATACTGCCAATGGATATTCTCGTTAAATGGGCTATATTAACACCGGCCATGTCGAAAAGAAAAATATAACCGGGTGAACAGCCATAGTTGTAAAGATTCTCATCCACGGTCATCATCATTAATTTTATAGCATCATTCAAGAAATATTTACTTGCTTTAGTGTCTGCCAGTCGATGAAAAATTATATTATATCCATTGGGATCCGGTACAGGTAGTATTACAAATTCCCTATAACATAATGAAATGTTTTAATTATCTCATTTTATATAGGTGTACATATATGACATATAATATGTATTTATGTACGACTAGAGTTCAATGCACCCGTTATGTTCGTGCATGAAGAGAAAGCCTAAAGAATTTTACAATACATATATACATATATAATATATATAATATATTGTTAGCACGTAACCAACATTACGAGTATCACAGTAGAAATGTCACGTAAAAATATTTATAAATATCTAACCAATTTTCAATAAAATTGTTATATCTAAAAAAATATCTTATTCTATAATTTATCGTAAGTACAAAGTGTATTAGTAATAGTGAAAGGCGTAAAATATATTTACGATGAATATAATAAAAGTTATATTTTCTCTTTCAGCCGTGGTAAAGTAAAAAAAAAAGAAAAAAGATAAAAAAAAAGAAGAAGAGGCAAATAAAGCTTACAGTACTTTCAGGGAACATTGCAAGTTATCTAATTTGATATCACGATTGCTAAAAAATTCCGGAGTGCTTGTTCTTATTCTGTAATAAGTCTCCATGCATCGTAATGTAGCATCCGTTTGAAAATAACAACTCTGTGCAAAGATTGCCAATTGCTCTTGTGGAACATCAGAAAGATTGCATTGTTGTAACCATTCTTTCAACTTTTCCAAAAGTTCTTCCGTAAGTTCGGGATACTTTTTTCTTGAATCCTCGATCGTATGTCCGAGTTTCATCCTAGAAAAATATTATCGTTCGTATTAATCGCTCGAACAAATATTTAAACAGTATATATACTTTTACAAAATAATTCATATAATTGCATTAATACAATTATTAAAATTATCAATGAAAAGTTATTGTTCATAAATTACAAATTACAAGATTAAGTGAAGGATATGTAAATGAACGGAGGAAGGGGATAAAGGGTAAGGGAGGAAGAAAGAATAAAAGAAAAATTTCATAAACACGAACTATTAAAAGTATTTAAATATTTTTCAGGACAATCCGTCTGATTCGCATACTAAATAATTAATAATAATAAAATAAAAATCATATATACCTTTGCAATAATCGTTATAGACACAACAAATGATCACTGGCAAAATAACAAATGATCTATTTCCTTCTTTACCATCGACGGAAGCCCCATAAATGTTTAACCTGCAAGAAAGAATAAACATTCTACGAGGTAATATATTTGAATACATATATTATATTTGATACATTATTTAAATATACTCCATTCAATAAGTTGAGTCAATAGAAATAAAAAAAAACACGCGTGATCGGGACCAGGAACGTATTCAGATCCTACACCATCAACAATCTGTCAATAATCCGTCTCATTCGACTTCTAAGTCTGAAAAATCGAAACTAGCATAATTATGAACCATTTATTTTCGCTCCTGAATTTTACAATTGACTATCGTTTGAAAACCAATAGCTGGTATCCATCGCATCTATCACGTGCTTACCACGCGAATATTTTGTTTATTTCTATTAGCGTGATTCATTCAACGGAGTATAGATATATATTCCTTCTAATCGTACAAATATTTTTATATTGTCATAAGTCAAAAGTTGTACTAGTTTGTCGTTTAGTCTTTCTGTCAGAATATTTATAAAATGGTCAAGTAATAAATTATAAAAAAAAAAAAAAAGAAGAAGAAAAGAAAAAAAAAACAAAAAAGAAGACAAAACAAAATCAAACCAAAAGAAAGAAAAATAGAAATAAATAAATAAATAGATAGACAGATGAGGAAGGTTAGAGATATAAATTCAATGAAAAATTTTAGTACAAAGTATCATCTGATGAATAGACGTGAAATTTATTAGTAAAATATGGAAAAAAAGAAAAGAGAAAAAAAGGAACGAAAGGAAAATTATTTTATATCTATAAAAAAAAAAAGAAGAAGAAAAAAAGGAAAAAAAGAAAAGAAAAAAAATTCTAATTGATGATACAAATCCTATTAACGCACAACACTTTTTTCACTTGCGAGAGATTCTCATACTATGCGACGTTTCTCGAATAATTATCGGACCGATAATAAGCTATCGAGATAATTGTTCTGAAATTAAGCTATCGAAAAAAGTAAAATCGTGCATGTTACGGTTCATTTACGGTTATCAGCAAATTGATTGAGTACCATTGTTGTCGATAAAATGAAATGACCTAACAATATTAGTTTCACGACGATTCGATGGATAAAGATAGCGTATAAAGTTCATCGATAAAAATCATTTGTATGTGTGTGTGTGTGTATGTACGTATCTTACGTCTCTGTTCATGTTTAGTTGTTCCTCCCTTCTACCCTTTCTTTTCTTCTTTATTTCTTCTTACATAATCCGAACCAAAGCCATTGTATATATCGTTAAGGGAAAGAGGAAGAGAAAGAGAGAAAGATAAAACGACAGGTTTGAACAAATAAAAGATGTTTCTCAAAATGCGAAAAAAAAAAGAAAATCTGAAAATTACACGATCGATAACGATTCGTTTGTTCGTTTCTTTTTTCTTTTCTTTTTTTTTTCTTATTAATCATTTTTACCAGATTTCCAATTAGATAAGATTAATATTTTGCCTAACTCTAGAGAGAGAAAGAGATAGAAAGAGATTAGAATCGAGATGTTATTTGAGAAAAAAAAAGAGGGAAAAAAAAAGAGGAAAAAGACAAAGAAAAATGCAAATAACGCGCGAGCGCGTATAAGAGATTTTATATATAATAAAAATCTTTAAATAGGAATACTAGCGTTCTTAGGATATATCTATATATACATATGTACTTAAAAGCGACTGCGATCGATTTTAGCTCGAATCGAAATGGTGAATGGGAAAGATGCGTGCTGTGATGACAGAATCAACGGCACTTTAATAACAAGACATAAGTATGTGAGTGTGTGTCTATGGATGATTGTATGTATGACGAGTAACTACCTACCTACATACCTATATATGTAGGTATGTAGTTAGGTAGGTAGGTAGGTAGGTAGATAGGTGAGTAGTACGTACATTGACTAAGCTTGATTCATCGTCGATCATTGGTTGAAAGTTCAGAAGGCATCGTGATTCGTATTGTCGTATACGTGAAAACAATGATGACGAAAGAGAAAAAGAAAAGAAGAAAGAAGGAAGAAAAGCAAGGGTGCTACGGGAATCGAGAGTAGTGACAAGGCTAACGGGTGGGTCGACCGGTTCACCACTAGAGGGAACAGGTATTTGCCGTAGGCGTCGTACGTTCATTGATAAGCGTATAACAGACTATACCTGTATGTGTGTGTGCGTAAGAACAAGAGAGAAAGAGAGAGAGAGAAAGGGAGAAACTTGTGACGTCGTCGGATCATCGAAACGCCTGCGCCCGAAGCAGTGCCGTAATTAGAACATCGTTCTCTCTTTTTTCCCCTATTTTCCCTAGCCATGGGAAATCGTGTGCCGCTTCTCGAAAAGCACGTTCCACGGTTATACGCAAAAGTAAACCCGATTCGTTTTTAAATACGATCATTATCAAGGTAATTCATAATTAAAAATCTATAATATATGACAAAATAGAAAATATTTTTAAAATATGATAAAAATTATTTATACGAAGCATATATATATATATATCTGAAAATAATATACGGCCCTGACTTTCTCAACAACGATTATTCCGAATTACTACGATGAACGAGATAACAAATGGGCCAACGGGGGAGAAGAACGAGAAGGAATTCGTCGACTAATGAATTTTCGTCTACCTCTTAATTATTATCGGCGATAGGTTTAGTGACTCGTCGGCACTTATTCTCGTATCACGTCTCTCATTTCGCAGCGATTCTCTTGCTGCAAAGGATGTATGAAAGAAAGAATGATATTTCGGGAAAAAGGGAAGAGATTGGAACGGGAAGAAGAGAAAGAGAGAGAGAGAGAGAGAGAGAGAGAGAGAGAGAGAGAGAGAGAGAGAGAGAGAGAGAGAGAGAAAGAATAGGTTGTGAAAATGGGTGGTAGAGTAAGAGTAGGGTGAAAAAGTAGGAAATAGAGAGGGGGAAACAGACCAATAGCACCGCTAGGTAGCTGTGTAAGCGCGCGCACGTGTATGCGTGTGTATATGTAAGAGAGAGAGAGAGAGAGATCGAGGACGAGGGTAGCGAGAGGGTAATGGCGAGGGCGAGATATCGGTAGATCGTCTCGCGCGTATTGATTGGTCTTTTGTGAAAGCTACACCCTCGTGTAGATGCGTACGGAAGCACTCTGTTAAGTCAGTAGACCAGCCGGATGTCGCACGTTTATGAAACTAAAACGTGATGATAAAGTATCACCGCCATATTTGAAGGGAGGGGGCTAACAATGAGAAAGGAATGAAAAGCAAAGCTTCTATTTAGTTTTATTTGATGATACTTTTGAAAAAGGAAAAAAGGATAAAGGAAAATTAATGCACAAGGAAGTGCGAAAGTTGTGAGGGCGTTGAGAGAGGATGGAGGGGGGAGGGCAGAGGGAAAGGAAATTGAGATAAAAGAAATAGAGGAAGAGAGAAAGAAAAAATGACGTAAGGGATCGAAAGGGAGTTCGAAGAACGCAGCGACACTCTCTATCGGCATCGATCGCCGAGTGACCCATATCCATGCTCGTCGACGCCCCTCTTTCGCTTTTCCACTAGTCACCCCTCTCGACAGTGTAGTGACGACGAGAACGAGCGATCCCCCACCTTTTCTCTCCCGCGATCCGTCGGCGAGGGAGCACTTCCTCCTCCTCCTCCTCCTCCTCCTCCCCTTTCTTCTCCTCCTCCTCCTCCCCTTTCTTCTCCTCCTCCTCCTCCTCTTTCTTCTCTTCCACCTCCTCCTCCACCTCCACCACCTCCTCCTCCTCCTCCTTCGCCGTTTTCCAGCGGTCCTGACCGCCCACCCTCCCGCTTGCTTTCCACGCTCGAACAGAGATCTTGGGGGTGTACGGACGATGAGATAGGCGAGCGAAAAAGCTCGCGAGTTCCGAGGAGTTTGCTCGTTGGCAGCAGTAGCAGTAGCAGTAGCAGCAGCACCAGCAGCAGCAGCAGTCCTGGCCTGCCACTATCCTTCCGATACGGTCATCGTAAGTGTCTCCTCGTCTGTGCTGCATATGCGTGTTGTGTGCGTGCTGTGTCGTGTGTTCTCGCGTGCCGTTGTCGTTGTCGATTCGTCGTTGTTATCTTCGTCGTCGTCTTCGTCGTCGTCGTCGTCGTCGTCGTCATTGTCGTCGCTGTCGCCGTCGCCGTCGCCGTTGCCGTCGCCGCCGCCGTCGTCGTGAAAAGAGCAAAGATGGTAAGGGTGAAGAAACGGAAAGAAGCTACGAAATGAGGATTGAAAATAAGTGTGCCAACTTTCTTATGGGAATACATATACCACGTATATACCGGGGGTGAGAAATAAGATTGCTCGATGTTATATCTTCCTTGGAATATGGTCCCAGTGATTCTCGCATTGATGGGTTTAAATCATAGCTCTTTAAAAATGAGCTAAGGAATATTTTCTGATAAAGCGCGCGCGTTTATCGAACGTCGCTCAGGGGTTGTTCGGGTCTTTCAGCAGCACCGAACGAACGAACGAACGAGCGAGCGAGCGCTGGCGTTTCGTTGCTCCACTGTGCGTGGCGACGCGACAGTCTCGACGACGGCGGCGAACTCGAGACGTGTCCGAGACCGAGGGTAAATCAGTCAGTATGGCGGTGGAATTGGCGGAGGTAACGGCGGAGGAAACGATGGAGGGTTGCTTCTACTATATCGTAGTGTTGGCACTTGGCTTCGCCGACACCATCACCACCAATCCCCACTGTCGCTATCATTCTCCTTATCCCTTTCTCGTATATTTTCGTTTTGGCTGATAGTTCATTTCTTTTCGTCCTTTCTTTTCGATCCATCCTAACTCTCGTGGATGACCGATGACAATGACGGTTTTACGATTTTAAAACGTGGACACAACGCGCGCACTCTACGTTCAACCTCCGCCGTTCAGCTGGCGCGTCCTCGCGCGCACCGCCTGCATTACGCGTACACTCTACACGTATCTCTTTGGTAGTGAGATCAATAAGCAGTGCCGTACCAATCTTTTGTCGTGTCCCCGATCTTTAATCTATCACACATGAATCTCTTTCCTATCGTTACAATTCTAATTATCGTTACTAGAATCGTATATAATTATTGTCGAGTTATCGTAACTCGATTGTAATCTTTTTTTCTCGTTTGTAATTCTTTTTCTTTTTCTTTTTCTTTTTCTTTCGTTCTTTCATTCGTTTCTTTTTTACTTATTACTTTTATTCTCTTTTTCATTAAATTTTCCTTCACAATTCTTTCGTACACTCTCGATCCACCTATTCATCTAACCATCCATCCATCTCCCACCACCTTCTTCTTCTTCTTCTCTTTTTTTCATTCGTTCTCTCCATCTTTTAGTCTCAAATCACGTTCCGACAATCTCTCTTAGTTTTCCCTCTTCACGCTAGATATTTTAATTATTATTATTATTATTATTATTATTATTATTACTATTGTTTTTATCATCATCATCATCATCATCATCATCATCATCATCATCATCATCATCATCATCATCATCATTATTATTATTATTATTATTATTATTATTATTATTATTATTATAATTCTTCATTTTATTTTTAACGAATTTTTTATCGCATTATACTTTAGTCTATCTAAAAATTACCCGCTATAAATTCGTTCGCGGTTTTCTCTTTTCCTTTTCTTTTCTTTTTCTTTTCTTTTTTACTTTCATTCAAACGCTAAGAGAAAAGTTTCGATTAGTGGCAGGAAAGGTCTCATTGGTTATTTCTCCTCTTTATTATCTCTTATCGTATGTCACCGAATATCATCCGGAATCGCAATATCGATTTCTCAGAAGAATCGTCGCTTTGTGAGAAACGGTGCTTGCGCGCGTGTGTGCATGTGCGTGCGTGCACACTTGCGTGCATACTTGCGTGCGTGCGTGCTTGCGTGCGTACTTGCGTGGGTCGGATGCAGTTCCGAAAACTTCCTGGACGACCTATCATTAACGATCATTATTATATCGAGAAAAAATGCCATTGCGTTCGTTTCGTTCTTAATCACTTTTAATCACTTTTCGAACGTCGTTAATTAACAAATAAAAGAGAATAAAAATAAACGGTAAAAAAGAGAAAAAAGAATACGAGACAAACCGATAAAATTCAAGCGTGGTCGAGCTTGTCTCACCGTGAAGATATTTCACAATTTATAGTGTCTATTACGTCACTAGTCATTAAAAAAAAAAAAAAAAAAAATAAAAAAAGGAAAAATAAAAAAAGAATAAAAGAGATAACAGAAGAAAAAATGAAAGACTAAAGTCTCGAGCAGAGAGAACAGTTTTTGCCTATTAAATTCGTCGACTTTTCCACTTGGCCAGATTAGATCGATTCAAGAGCTACTTTTTTTTCGTCTATTTATCTCTCTCCCTCTCTCTCTCTCTCTTTCTCTCTCATTCTTTCTTTTTTTTCTTTTTTTCTGTCTTTCTTTCTCTCTCTCTCTCTCTCTTACCGAAGACGAATAATCTCGGAAGGTTCGACACAAAACTGTAAGATATTCTTCGAACGTCGTAGTTATAACGAGATAGGATAATCAGTGGCAATAAGAATCGTGTGACGCACCGAGTAAGAATAAAATCGATAATTCGAAAGGCGATTTAAACGCCGTTGATGTGGACGAAACGAACGAACGCGTGTATTTTCTTTCTCTCTTTCTCCCTCCCTCTCTCTCTCTCTCTCTCTCTCTCTTTTTTTCTCAATTTTTTTGCATTTCTTTTTTATTACTATTATATTTTTTTTTTTTTCGATAATTCACTCGATCGAATTATAAAACTTTTTTCCTCATTCTACGAAATATTATTTGTACTGTAATATAAAAACAATGAAAGCTCGTATTATCGGGATATTTGTACAAACGATTATCACATATTATTTTATTTGGATAGGGTTTGTGCAAACGTTGATAAAAAAATAGAAAAAACCAATTATTAGGTTGTCCGGCAACAGGGAGGAAGGGATACACTACAGTCGACAATAATTAAATGTAGATAAGCCTTAACGCGTAAGGCGCATTCAAAGAAAAATCATCGGATGGAAGAATAACGAGTAGAGATGCATGTAAGTATTGTGGTAGTCTCGTTTTATCTGCGTTTAGTAGGCCGAAGCGAGAGACCGAACGAAATGAATCTTCTTTTTATCGACGCTTATTCTGGCTTTAAATATTTTTACTTCTTCTTCTTCTTCTTCTTCTTCTTCTTATTTTTATTCTTCTATTTGTCCTTATTTTGTTGCTGCTGCTTCGTACGTAATCGCAGAGTTAAAAAAAATAATAATAATGAAAAAAAAAGAAAAATAAATAAAAATAAAAATAAAAAAAGAAAAGAAGAAAAGAAAAAGAATATAATCCAAAATGTGATATACATGTGTGACGAGTATTCAATACCGAAGATATTCGTGTCTCTCTATATTATGAATTGTATTATTCAAAAGATTAGGAGAATGAATTGAAGTCAATAGGGGTTAATTCGTAATCAATCGAATTACACCTACGAAAAACCTGTTGCCAACGATCGAAGCAGATTTTTTTTCCTCGAAATTCTTGGAATTCACTTTATATCGCGTTAATACGCTAAGGGGTTGGTTCGTTTAAAACGGCATTGAGAGGGTTGTGCGAGCTTACGCGAGGGATCTTTGCAGTGATTGTGCGCGACTCGATTGACAGTTATTTATATATTACATCTTGATAAAACTCTGGATAGATACACGTGGACCAATAATGATGATAAAAATAATAATAACAATAATAATAATAATAATAATAATAATAATAATAATAATAATAATAATAATAATAATAATAATAATAATAAAGGTTAAAAGAGAGTTGAAATGTAGAAAGAGAAGGGTGGAGAGAATACGAAAGTTAACAAAAAGAAAAAAGAAAAAATATATATATACTGTATATATAAAAATACAAAAAGGGAAAGAGTATAACGATAAAATCTTTTTTTTTTTTCGTTAAGATAAAGAAAGTTTGAAGAACAAAACAAAGGATCTTCATCCATGAGAACGTATTAAAGTCATTTTAGTTTGGCATCTTTGAAATCGCATGTGAAAAACAAAGTATGTACATACATACTCGCTAGCGAGTAGAAAGTGGCAGGCGCTGTTGCAAGCCGGCAATTAATTAAGATAGCTAGAGATACATGCTAGATCGATAGGGACTAGCCGTGATAACGACGGACAAGGGTCTCAGACTTCAGAAATGTTGCAGTGCTGTGGCGTTGGAGGTGGCGCTTCCACGGCACCTCAGGCTCCGCAGCTGCAGGCTACCGGATCTGCTGTCGGGGCTACCACCTCCGCGATCATGCAGGACCCAGTTCTCGAGTCCATCCTCGAGGTAATTCTCTTCCTGCACTTTTTTATTTCTTTTCTTCTTATTCTTCTTCTTCTTCTTCCTTTTCCGGTCAGTACGTCTCTTTTCTCAAGCATCCGATCTATAAGTATATATACATATTATACACATATGATATATATATATATATATATGTTTGTATGTGTGTGTGTATCATATGATAAATACGTATTATATCATATATGTAATATATATATATATATGTATCTATGTAAAATAAGATGTTAGAGTTTTAGACTAAGGTCACGAGACCTATAAATACATGTACCATTATGTTTCTAACAAAGTAAATCACAGTAACGTAAAAAAATATAGCGATAAAGAATTTTCAACCCCTACTCCCACTTCCTTCTTTTTTCCAACCCTTAAGATTTGATGATCTCACGATTTGACAACATCGTACACGACTATCCGAGATTATGTCACACGTAAGTTTGTGTTTCTCTAGCCGCAGGCATTCTGAGTACAAAGCCACCTCTTCCTCCCCCATTCCTTTATCCTTCTCCTCCTCCTCTTCTTCCTCCTCCTTCTCTTCCTCCTCCTCCTCCTTCTCCTTCTCCTTCTTTCATTATTAATATCGCACGAACGATTTCCGTTTTGCATCACATTCCCAACTAGACGTCGCTCCGGGTTATTAAAAGCGGTTACGAGTCCAGCCTTGTACTCGACGGAAATCGAGCCAAAGCTTCTCTTCCTTCCCCTATCCCCTCTCCACTCGTTCTCCTCTCTCTCTCTTTCTCTCTCTCTCTCTCTCTTTTCCCCCTCTTCTTTTCGCGATTTTAGGACGTTCTCTGATGTGGTAATGTTACATACATGTACATATGTGCCGACCATTCGACCGACCTTTCACGTGTCCATTCTGCATCTATCGATGTTGCATCAACTCTGAAAATATTTGATAACGTCAAATCGTTAGCACAACGCATGATGCACGATTAAGCATATTTTTAATATTTTTTCTTTGTAAATTTATATCGATTTAAAAGTAATTATCATCGATCGATATTTTGAACATAGAAATCTATTTATTAGAAGATGAAAAGAAAAAAGAAATCTTTTCGAAATATATATATATATATATATATATATATATATATATATATATATATATAAACGTAGGTATATACTTTGTTTAGCAAATGCGAGAAACCGAAGCTCGGAGGACAGATTTGGAACGACAATACGGGGAAGCACAGAATCAATTACGTGAAAAGATAGCAGGTCGATACCAAGGACCAGAATCAGTCGAAGCACTACAGTCGAAAATCAGAGAGTTGGAGAAAAAAACTGAATTGCAGATGGTCAAGCATGAGGAATTATCGCTGGAATTGACGAGTTTAAGAAGGGCTCGAACTCGTGGCCCAGGTGTTGGTCATGTTACATCTGGAATACCAACATCCACTTGGCCTCCGGCTGGCTCTGAAATTGATAGAATTATTGCAAAGATTGAACAAGACAGTAGCAGGTACATAAAGCAAATTTTACGTGTACACGATAATAGTATACGTAGATCTATCTATACCGTTCTTTTCTTTTTGTACTTATTACGTTGGTTTATTCGTTCAACGATTAAACGATTAATGATAAAAATAAAAATAAAATTAGTGCCGGCAGAATGTTACACGACTTGGATCATGCTCGAGGAACTATAACTACACAGCAACCTTCGGCCACGCAAAGTATTCTTCGATCCAGTTCGGAGAACCTTCCTAATTTGGGCCAACATCAGCACCCTCCTCATCCACATGCTCTTAATCTGGGGATGCCCACGCAAATGAGCCATGTACGCAGACTAATCGCATTCAGTGTAACTGTATTTATTAACTACACACTTTCTATATGTGTCCCGGTTGTACCTCAACTGGATTCTCTTATTAATAATAGATAATTTCTAAATTTAATTTGTAACACGTTTTATTCGCATAATGCAGTATGCAGGATCGCCCATGCCATTGACGCCAATGATGCCTGGTTGTCCGCCGTTGACGCCAAACGGGCCACCGTATCATTATAGCGAACCAATACCTCCAGCACCGTCTCTCTCTACTAGTCAGTCGCAGCCTGCTTTTCAACAAAAACTCCAGCAATATCAACAACAATCGGATTTGTCGAGTTCTCATCCTCAGGGAGCTTTGCCCTCCCAACAAAAGCAACAAGCGCACACACACTTCACAAGTAATCAGTATCAAGAGAGTTATCCGCATACGCAAACTTATCAGCAACCGCTTCAACAGCAACAACATCCGAGTTCGACTTCGTACCTGACAGCGTCGAATCAAAGTGTGATACCTCATTATACGCAGCCAACTCAGACTGCGCAAAGTTATCAATTAAATGGCAGCCAGCATGGTTCTCAACAGGTAAGTTATTGATTTATCTTGAGAAAAATATGTGAAATGTTCAGAAAAAAAGAGGAATTCTTTATACGATTGTTAACAGTCTACGACGTATCCTAATTTATCAATGTCGACGCATCCCAATGGAACATACAGTTCAGGAGCTTCTTTTAATCCTCAACTGTCTCACCTTAATTATTCGGTTCCGCCGTCGAATATCACGCAAACTACCTTGTCAACGTTGGCACCATATTCGACGGCATCCTTCCATTCAACGTTAGGGCCGCTTACGAGCGTTTCTCAAACCGTTCTTCCTTATTCGAGCGCTCAAAGTAGCTATGCTACAAGCGGCTTGACTTATTCTACTGTCGGGACCAATGCTTTCGGCACCTCGAGCGTCGGCTCGGGTGAGTAGTCCTTTTTCATCGTTCTTACATTGAATTATTTTCATATTTCGAATAAATCGTAATTCACATTAACCAGGACGTTTTATGCGATTTCTCATAGGTACTACATCGGGAAACTTGTTACAAGCAATAGGAGATCCTTTACAAGCGATGCAACAACTTTCTGCTCAATCGCAAGCCAATCAATTGCAACAACAAGCGATTATTCAACAAATACAACAAAGTTTGCGAGCTAGTTCGCCAACGGCGACAAGCACAACGGGCCACCATTTTCTTGGTCCAAGACAAATGCCAAAAATCCCTACTGGTATACTTACTAATCCTTTAGATAGATTGACCAATGAAAATATAGTATCTGAAGGTCAAGTCGACATGTTGGATATACCTGGCAAGGGTAGATGCTACGTTTACATAGCTCGCTTCACTTATGAGCCCTTTCAGCATTCGCCTAATGAAAATCCAGAAGCTGAGTTACCCGTACAGGGTGGGGATTATCTTCTTGTTTGGAGTCAACCAGACGATGATGGTTTCCTTGACGCTGAAACTCTCGATGGAAGGCGTGGTCTCGTACCCGCTAACTTTGTACAAAAGTTAATTGGTGAAGATCTGTTGGAATTTCATCAAGCTGTCCTCGGCCTTAGAGACGTCGATGATTCTGCTTCAACGAATATTCCACAAGTGAGCAATGTGAGACTCACGTATATATACTCAAGTGTCTGGCTCTGTGTCTGTATGTGTGTACAATTGAACGGGAGCGTGTATGCGTGCGTGTGTGAACTCATATATAGATGGTAATATATATATATATATATTTTATATATATATTACCACCGGTAATCAATAGTGACTATTATGATTAGTGAAAAAAATCGAATGATCAAAAGATTGTAAAACAAAAAAAATTATTTTCGTTGTAGTGCTATCTGCAAGACATCGATCTAGAATTAGCAGCTTTAGAAGAAGGAAATCGAAATCGACAAGCTGAGTTATCTGCTTATGCTGAATTAGACAATATTGCGGAAGATGACGAACAGGAACCACCAGGTTTGTAAATGTTATGGCTTTGCAATAAAAGAATTGCATATAAAATGTCAATATATACATACGTGATGATATATATTTATTTGTGTATATATATATATATATATATATATATATATATATATATATATATATATATATACATAATTTTCTATAAAATTATTTTTGTATAGAATATTTTGCTTGTATAATATTATTATGAGATAGAGCTGGTAGCATTGCGCATTTCAATGTAAAGTAGATTTTCTTTGAGTGTAACACGATTAGCACATTACTTTCGATATATATATATATATATATACATATATATATATATATATATATATATATATATATATATATATATATTTGATGGTACATTTGATAATGATAGAAAGTGTACATTTCAAAAGTAAATATGTATTTATTTAAAGATGAAATAATTAATCTAGTACAATTGGGTTTTATTTTTTTTTTCTTTAATTTTTTATTTATTTATTCTTTTTTTACTCGGCACATTTAAATAATTTCTTTGAAGCTCAGTTTTTTTTTTTCTGATTTATAGATTTCGGTTTGAGATAGATCAATATATGTAAGCTTGACAGATTTCTATATTTCTGTGTTTGATATATAAAAAGTTTTTTTTTTTTAATATCTGTACGTTATTTTGTATGCATCGTGAAAAGTGCATATTTCAAAACGATTGAAAATGCACAAGGTATCTATACTTTGCTTACACAAGAATACTCGAAATTAATAATTAACATATGGCACACACAAAGTGATTTGTTATGTTGGTGCTGTCATATCTGAATATTGCACAGACGTTAAGTATTTGCTGGATTTAGGCTCGTTTAGAGAGATAGATAGTGAAAGGTTTCTAGCTACAGCTAGGCTCGTCTTGTCTTTTTCCTCCTGAAGAAGTCTACCTGTTTTCGGACCTAGTTCCGGCGCCGCAGCACCTCACTCTCGAACGACAACTCAACAAGAGTGTCCTGATTGGGTGGACCGCTCCTGAAAATCCTCATCAACTAGAATCCTATCATGTCTACGTGGATGGTGTACTGAAGGTTACCGTCAAAGCTACTGAAAGAACGAGGGCATTGGTCGAGGGAGTTGATTCTACTAGGGTTCGTAAAAAGGAAACATTTACAATATTAAATAATTTTGTTCGCATGTAGATATATTTTATGGTATTTCAAAGAATAATCCAAGCATAATGCAATTTAATTTTCGTTAATTTAGCCCCACAGAATAAGCGTACGATCAGTGACGCATTCGAGAAGAACATCAAGGGATGCAGCATGCACAATGGTAATCGGCAAAGATATTGCTTTGGGTCCAACTGCCGTAAAAGCATCCAATGTAACAGCAACAAGCGCTGTGATATCATGGTTGCCAAGTAATAGTAATCATCAACACGTAGTTTGTGTGAATAACGTCGAAGTCAGGACCGTGAAGCCAGGAGTTTATAGACATACGATCACCGGTTTGGCACCCTCAACGATTTACAGGGTGACGGTGAAAGCGAAAAATTTAAGAGCAACACATTTTGAGGATCAAAATGCACAAGCGGTAAACAATTTTGCCTGTCATGTCCATTTTAAGACATTGCCCAAAGGATTGCCAGATCCTCCGGTCGATATCCAGGTTAATAACGCACTTTGATACGTTTTATTATTTTCTCGACGGTATGTTAGTAATTGATATCAGTATGACGCAATCACAGGTGGAGGCTGGACCGCAGGACGGCACTTTGCTAGTGACCTGGCAGCCTGTTGCCCTAAACGGTTCGGCCGTCACCGGTTACGCGGTGTATGCCGATGGAAAAAAAGTCACCGACGTTGACAGTCCCACCGGTGATCACGCTTTGGTCGACATACACAAACTTATGGGGCTGAATCCAAAACACATAACAGTCCGTACGAAGAGTAGGGAGAGTCAATCGGGCGACAGTTGTGCTACAGCGATACCTTGCAGTGTTCTTCGGGGTGGTACGAGTACTCATTTGCAGCATGGTGCCCCACATATGCTCGATCAAGGCCAACAACAACAACAACAACAACAACAACAAACAAGCGTCATACAACAGGACGATCCGAACCGTCATCGTATGGCAGTTGCTCAGCGATATCCTACTGCACCTGTTCCATCGCACATGAGAAGACAAGGTACCAGAGTCGATGTACATGGTCAAGTAATCATTGAAACAGATGAAAACCTCTCCGACAAGGAAATATTTCCAGGACAGAGCATCTCTCAAATGGGTGAGAAACTCTTTCCTCCTTGCGATAACTTGTCCCTTTCTCTCTTTTTCTCTCTCTCTCTATCTCTCTCTCTCCTTCTATTTTTCGCACTTTCTCCATTACTCTCTTTTTCGTCTGTTTTAATCTTTCCTTTTTTTCTTTTCAATTTTTTTTTACCACGCCTAGCTAATTTTTCTTTAGCTAATTTCTTTTAGCTGTTCCAGAAATCACAAAGGATTCTGCTAGCGAAGCCAATTATAGCGAAGAGGATGATCCATCTCGAAGAGGTCGTGGAATGTCACCGCATCATCATCGATATGGTCCTCAAGGCCCTCAAGGACCACCTGGAGCATATAGATCGGTTAGAATGGGAGGACCTGGTAGACCTCAGGATGCTTATTACGATCAAACAGGTATATATATATATGTATATCATAAGCATACCTCAAATCGTTTGTATCGAGAGAGAATAAATTCAATTATTTGATCGTTTAGGTAATCAAAGGATGAGAGGACCGATATATGGTGCAAGAGTAAATCAAGCTCAAGGTGGTAACGTTCATCCAGCTAGTGGTGTTCAACAAATGAATAAGAGGGTACGCCGATTCATTGCATTATTCGATTACGATCCAACAACTATGTCACCAAATCCCAATGCCTGCGAGGAAGAATTACAATTCTCTGAGGGAGACACCATCAAGGTTTTTGATAAAATAATGTCTTATAATGGATTCTAATTATCCTTCATCGATCATACTTTTAATACCACTTTTCTTTGTATAGGTATACGGTGAAAAGGATGCCGATGGTTTTTATTGGGGCGAATGTCGTGGTAGACGAGGATACGTGCCGCATAATATGGTTGAAGAATTAAAAGATCAAAATCAAGGTGGTCAAGGACAACCTAATAGACGAGGACCTGGATCTAATGAAAGATGGGGAGATATCTATGCGAGTATGCCTATGAAGAAAATGATAGCGATGTACGATTATAATCCACAGGAACTTTCACCTAATCCGGATGCGGTAGTTTGAATTTTCGTTTTTTTCTCCTTTCTCTCTCTCTCTCTCTCTCTCTCTCTCTCTCTCTCTCTCTAAAGATTATCGAAAAATTTCAATTTTATTTAACAACTTTCTTCTCCTTCAATTATTGCAGCAAGTCGAGTTACCGTTTCATGCTGGCAATGAAATTTGTGTTTATGGTGAAATGGACTCCGATGGATTTTATATGGGCGAACTTAACGGAGTTCGCGGTTTAGTGCCAAGTAATTTCCTCATAGAAGCATCTAACCAGGGTCAACCGTCTCAAGGAGGTAGAAGGCCACCGGGACAAAGTCAAGGACCCGGTGCGAGGGGTCCACCACCCCCACCACGAGAACCTCCGCCAACTGGGCACCGCCGTAATAAAGGTAAAATTCTATGAAACGATTTTATTAACTTTTTATTACGTTGATTATACTCCTTGTAACGCAATATATCGCGACACGATTTGATTCCTTTTGCTCTCAATTCGAAAAATCTTATCACCGATATGCTATCTCTATTAGCAGAATAAAGCTTTCTTTATGAATAATCGATTAAACATTAAATGCCGATCCGACGATTACGATAAAAGATCGGTTTGATAGAATAGTTAAATATATATATATTTTTTTCCTTTCTTTTCTTTTCTTTTCTTTTCTTATCTTATCTTTTCTTTTTTTTTTATTTTCGATTAAGTTCAAGTAATTTTATTATGAATCAGATTAGAAAAACGGCAAGCAGCACAAGACACGAAACTAGATGTGCAAGACGACAGGCTAAAGGGTCACACGAATTTCGTCAAGCAATCTAGCTGCGATTGTAATTGTATTATTATTATTATTATTATTTATTATAATTTATTATTATTATTATTATTATTATTATTATTATTATTATTATTATTATTATTATTATTATTATTATTATTATTATTATTATTATTATGACGATCTAGATATATCTAATAAATGAGAGATTAACGGGTAATAATATTGTTTCGAAAACATTTTTTTTTTGAAAATCTCAGACTTCGGCTCCACAGTTTGATCGCACATTAATTGCACTTTATAGCTAAGAAATTAGATTGCAAATTCGCGGAGTGTAGTAGCTTGTGATAAGAGAAATTTGACACGATCTTTCACTTGTACTTTGGATCGTTGAATTTTTATATCGATCAATTGTCTTGGAAACATAGGCTGTCTCATACACACGGCAATATTTATGCGCAATAAAACACTAAGCTGCTTTCAGTGTTCTCTCTACTTAAGTATACTATATACACAGACACATATATATGTAAATATATATTTATTTATATATATATATATATACATATATATATATATATATATATATATATATATATATTCATTTTTGTTTCTTTTTGCTCTATGAGAGTTTTTTTTAGCTCCGTACTTCTCTCTACATATCTGTCCTATTCTCTCTATCTATTATACGAACGTATTATGTATACACTTTATTTACTTGTAAACGGATTCTATACAACACGATCATGTACTATAAAATAATGCGTTTATACTCCATATATACCGACATGGTCTGTCTCTTTGTGTGCCTGAACTGGTCGATGGTCGTCGTGTCACATGATTGTCGTTCGTGTCGTGTTGTCATGCTGGCCATTTAATTGCCTTTCTCTATATTCGTCTTATATTCCAAATCTATATATAAATCTATATATATATATTTATCACGTTTGCGATGATATTTGCGATCGCACGTCCTTCATATCATAAAGTTCGTTTCGCATAAGTTCCATTTAAATATTATTTCTCGCTAAATGTTCTTCGTATTTTAATTATAATCTAATATTACGGCCAATATTTCATTTTCTTATTAAAAATCAAACATTAACTTAACGAGAACAATTGGAGAAGATTTGACATTCGATAAAATATTTTATCGTTGAATCATTAATTCGTTCATAGGTTCAGAATCTTTTTAAACGCGATTGTGATAACCCTAAAAAAAAAAAAGAAAAAAAAAGAAAAAAGAAGAAGAAGAAGAAGAAGAAGAAGAAGAAGAAGAAAGAAAAAAGACCAACAACAACAAAAAAAAAACAGTAAATGAGCCATAAATGACAACACGGTTCTGTTCTCTTCTCTGTTGCTAGATGCCTGCATTGTGCCTGTGTCTGTCCCTGTCTGTCACTTAGACTCTAGACAACAACAACAACAACAACAACAACAACAACAACCACTAATGAACAACCAACAACATCAACTACAACAAAACAATCCACCGCATCTAGCGTACCAACAAGCGAATCACCATAGCAATACGACTGTAACCACGTCTAATCAGCATGGGCCCAGTCACTTGCCTTCCGGCGGTGGTGTCATGGGTGCCCATCAACAAGGGCCCCTTCCACCCCACCTTCAACAACAGGTGAGTGCCCTCCTCTTCCGAAACATTCCGTCTCTTTTTCTCTTGTTCTCTCTCTCTCTCTCTTTCTTTGCTTAATATGCCGTTTCTACTCGAAGGATAATATACAGGGTGGCCAGCTTAAAGCGTTACACTTTATTATCATCGAAACAAATAAAAGCAACGTTGACACTTCAACTTAATGTTGAAGAGAAAAAAAAAGAAAAGAAAAGGAAAGAACAAGTCGATAGTTGTAATAGTTTCGATAAAAATAATGTGTAACACAATTTACTTGGGCCACCTTGTGTATGCACTTTATTAAAATTTTATGTATGATAATCCGACTTTCTGATTTTGCATAATTCATTTTTAGGCACGACTAAGGGGAGTTTCTTGTAAAAGAAAAAAAAAATCAAAAAATTTGTTCAAATATCTTTACGTTTCATATTTCAATTCTAAATGTGTATTTGCGCGCACGTGTGTGTGTATATTTACTTTATCGTTTAAATCAATAATATTGAATCGAAATTTTTATCGCAGATTAAATTATTAGATATATATATATATTTTTTTTTTCGAAAATTCCTTAATAATTTTTTGATTCAATCTAACACTTTTGTTATTTCCAAGTGGCAAGACTATATTAAATATCAACAAATTATATAAATAATTGCTTGCGTGATATTGCATGTCTTTTAAGAATAAAGTTGAAGGAAAAGGTCATATGTATTTAGTCTATGTTTCAATTTGACATGAATTGACAAGGAACTCTCGATAGTTATGCTTTAAAATTATGGGAAACTAAAAAATGCTTTTATCGTAAAAAAAATTTGATGATTTAACGAGATCGATAGGTTCACTTATTGATTCAAAATAACATCCCATAATCGAATTTTTTTTCTCAAAAAACATCATTATTCATCATTTACATAATCATTCGAACGATTATGTCAAATTTCGAAAGGGTATCTATCGTCACATTAATTTTTGAACGTTTTAAGGATAAATATGTTTCTATTTGCGTAGCTTGTCCGTTTATTTTCTATTTTTTTTCTTCTTCTTCTTCTTCTTTTTCTTTTTTTTTTCTTTTTTTCTTGATCACGGCTTCTGTGCGTCGCTATTATGCTTAATTGTATGTGCACTAATAGCATGACGAAACATAATAAACATACGCTTACACGTATTCAACAGAATACATCACGATCGTCGGCAGCAACAAATCCGACGAGCAATCAACATTATTAACATCATCATATTATGGCATTCACATTCACATAGCACTTATTCTCCTTCTTCCTTGAATCTCCGTTCCTTTTAGGTTTTTTAATTTCATATGTATACATATGTATATTTAACTAGGAAAAAGAAGAACCCGCGTACCACAAGGAATTTCGTAGGTATTGGTATTTAAAGAGAGGAGGAAAGAAGAAATGAGAAAACAAACGTATCAAAGTATTTTATACTTAGATACACGTGTACATTGAGTATAAAAAGTATTCTTATATACTCTCATTATAGTTTTACATGAACGTATAGATATTTCTTTGTTATGTTTTACATACATTTATTTTTGTTAAAGCGATTTTTAATAATAATATTATGATCGCTTAACGAAAACTTGTAAGGAACGTAAGAAAGAAAAATAAATGTTTATGTTAAATTCTAATGAGCGTGGAAAAACATTTTACGCTCACTGTAAATATTATTAAGGTTAAATTTGGTGAACAGTAGCACGTAATACGTTTCGTTTTCAGGGGAAGGGGAGGGGAGGCGTGGGCAATCGAGCCGTTGGTAGTAACATGCCAGGCGGCATGCAAACTTCGGGACAACACATGCAAGCGCAACAGCAGCTCGATTATCAAGGTCAGCAACAGCCGAATCAACAGTATCAACAACAGCCAAATCAACAGAATCAGAATTATCAGCAACCAAATCAGGGATACCCGCAACAAGGTCAACAAGGCTTTGGACAGCAAGCTGGACAACAGTATCAACAACCGCAACAACAACAACAGGGACAGCAGCAGCAGCAACAGCAGCAGCAGGTGCAACAACCAAATCAAGGATATGGTCAACAAAACCAAGGACCATCGATGCAGAGTTCACAGCCAAGCAGCAAACCAATGAGGGGTATACCGACTGTCCTTCCAACTGCTCAAAGCAAAACCACACCGAACACTCCGCAAGGCCAACAACAACAGCAACAGCCACAACAGCAGCAGAGTACGGGTCCGAATCTAATGCAAAAATTTACAGAAATGGCAGGTGCCAGTGCAGGCGGAGATATTCTCTCGAAGGGCAAAGAGCTTATCTTTATGAAGTTTGGCTTGGGCAAGTGAGCTATTGCCTTTATTACACCGCCGATATTAAAAATACATCTTTTCTTTTTCTTCCTCTCCGCTTACGATATTTGACGCGGATTCGGACGACGTATCGATAACGAGCTCCGCGATCAGAACGTTCGAATGCAACTTTATTACGACCGATCGTATGTACGAGTGCAGGATAAAAAATAAAATATGATTAAACATTTATGGGATATATATATATATATATATATACATACATATATATATGCATATATATATATATATATATAAAGAGAGAGAGAGAGAGAGAGAGA
This sequence comes from Vespa crabro, assembly GCF_910589235.1. Lineage (NCBI taxonomy): Eukaryota > Metazoa > Arthropoda > Insecta > Hymenoptera > Vespidae > Vespa > Vespa crabro. Next base: position 3,263,431 of record NC_060963.1, read on the forward strand.
GAGAGAGAAGGCCGACGATGACTCGCTGATTCCTTCGTCAAGTTCGATGAACTTCGATGTGTCCTGCCATCGCTGCCGCTGCTGTTGGTGCTGGTGCTGGTGCTGGTGCCATTACCGCCGCTGCCGCCATTGCCATCGCTATGTAATCGCTGCTAGAATTCGCCGGAGGCATATAAACGCAGGCAGGTAATCGATCGTAAAATCTTTTGGGAAGCATATTCTAGCTCGTCTATCATTTCACGTTGGAGAGAGAAAGATAGATAGATAGATAGATAGATAGATAGAGAGAGAGAGAAAGAGAGAAAGAGAGAGAGAGAGAGAGAGAGAGAGAGAGAGAAAGAGACGGAGAGACGAAGGATCGGCTTTGTTGCCGATGTTATTATAGAGCGAAAGAAAACCTTCGATAGAATTTTTTTAAGATCACCCTGATATAATAAAGAATAATAATAATAATAATAATAATAATAATAATAATAATAATAATAATAAAAATGACAACGGTAAGAAAGTAAAAGAGTTCTCGCGACGTTGACGCAAAAAACATGCGAGATCTATCTCCTTAAGAAGAAAATAATTAAAAGATAAAGAAAAAGAAGAAGAAAAAAAGAAATAATGAACAATGACAGAAACTAAACGATGTTATTCCGAATATACTTATTTACGTTTCGAGGAGATACGAGAAATGGGAATTTGCAAAAAGAGAGAAAAAAAAAAAGCGGAAGACACATATATAGTAAGGTTCCTCCGAAAATCTTAATATATCCTCTTCTAATTCTTCTACGCGAAAGCTGGAACTTCTTCGCAGGTGCTAATACAATCGACGAGAGTATTATCTTGATGTTCCAATGTACGTGAGCAATGCAGATTCAATCTAGAGAGAAAAAAAAATGCAAAAAAAAAAACAAAAAAAAAGAAAAAAAAGTATATTTCCTTCAATATTGTATAATATATTCGCGAACGAATATACATAAATGTTGGCCGATTATAAAAATGTTATCGCGTCCAGACCAAAGTACATCACCAACGCGTGTTGCATGTTTTTCGTACCTGTTGCCGTACCTTCCAAACGGTGTGGACGATCCACCTCATTTCGAAGTTCTTTCTGTTAATAACTATGTTGGCTTTTTCCTTGTAATAATTGACATAATGCAAGTCCTCGTTGAGAATCGAACGTGTCTTTCATTTCGTCCACGTATACACGAGACAAAGAGAGATTAAGAACAAGAGGGAGAGAAAGAGAGAGAGAGAGAGAGAGAGAGAGAGAGAGAGAGAGAGAGACGTAGACAAACGCAATTAATTCGTTTCTCGTGTTACGATGGAAGTAAGAAAAGAAAAGAAAAAAGAAAAGAAAAACGTAAAAAAAAAAGAAAAAAAAACAAGAAAAAATGCATTAACAGAATCAGGTTATTCGCAGAATTATAGAGAAGTTGATTAAATGTTAGTAAAAAAAAAAAAAAAAAAAAAAAAAAAAAAAGAAAAAAGAAAAAAAAAATAAATAAAAATAAAAATAAAAAATAAAAAAATAAATAAATAAACAAATAACATACTTGGACGAGCGCGGACAGGATATTAATGTACGTGCGAACGTAATGGAACAACATAAAAAACTTTTATCATGTAGGTAATGCATAGATTACGAGATAAATTTTATCTACATAGGACTGGACAATGAAACGTGGGGGTGTGCCTTCAAATATCTCACCCTGAAAACAAAAGACGAGACCATATCCTTAAATCATTATAATATATATTGCAGCTAGTTTATTCCGTTTGAGATCGCTAAACGATTGCGCGTTTTTAAATAAATGCGCGTATACATATTTCTCACTTTCGCGAAAGCCAATATTTAAATGATGATAGGCCGAACGAAATAAAATATGACAAGTTCGTTTCCTTCGATAAACAAATTTTCTTCATAGAATGTGTTACTCGATCCTCGTAGGAATTATGTTTTCTCTTTCGAGGATATGAGAACTATCCTAATCCTCTCTATTTTTCCACACTGTAATCTTTAGCTTTTATCTTTATTCTTGTTCTTTTTTTTTTGGTGTACTTCTTTTCTCCTTCTTCTTCTTCTTCTTCTTCTTCTTCTTCTTCTTCTTCTTCTTCCGTCTTCTTCTATCTTCTTTCTATGTATATACATACAAAATACATCTTACGTCTTAGGTTGACATAACTCTCGCGATTAAATTCGCATACACGATGAGCCAATCATTGCGTCCATCGTGATTGTTCCGTCATTATCATATATTATAAATGTAGAAAACGTCGTCCCTCTCTTCCCTCTCTATCCTCTCCGCCTTTCCCCCTTCTTCACCATCTGCTTTTCGATCGATTTAAGGAAGAAACGTATCTTCTCTTGTCGCATTCGAGCATATACATACATACATACATACATAAATACATAAATACATACATACATACATATATACATACATAAATATCGAGAGATATGTATCTTAAATACAACATATGGTAATCAGATGAGCTAGAGCAAGCAAACGAGCAAATAATAATCAGGTTATGACCGATTTCATCGACGATCGTGTTGTTCAACGACGTCGCCTGATTTCGCGTCTTTATTTATACGTGCATTGAGAGAAGAATGACGTTTGTCAAATGAAAAATATACCATTGATAAAAATAAAACGAAAGGGAGATACGTAAAAGCGAACGAAGCAAAAAGAAAAAACAGAGAAAACCAAAAAAAAGAGAAAGAAAAGAAAAAGAAAAAACAGAGAAATAGTAGGGTACGCATACAATACATTAAAATATACATATTATACAGATCGGTGGCATTTAAGACAATATATTATACTCCGATATCTTTTTCCGATTAAAAAAGGTACGAACAAATGTTTAGAGCAAAAGTTACCTGATTCGAAGAAAAGAAATGGAAAATAATGAGGAGGAGTCCTTTCTTTCCTTTTTCCTTTTTTTTTTTCTTTCTTTCTTTCTTTCTTCCTTTCCAAATATTAATGATTAAGAAAATGATTAGAAATCTTTATTTACGATCGTTCCTATCGCGTTTACGTGTATATGTTTAATTTTTGCTTTTTTTCTTTCTCTTTTTTTTTCCTCTTTCAATTCGTCATAAGATCGACGCAGGAATACTTGAGAGATAAATGTTTCACGTTACGTATATGCGTGCGTAAAAATAAAAAGAAGAAAAAAAAAACAAGGAAAACGATGATAATAATAAAAATTAAAAAAATTATATTATTTATTTCTTTATATTCATGGAAAAGTATTTAAAAACGTTCTTCGACAACATCGATACAACTTCGAAACCGTCCAATCGAAAATCCAAAGATGTGTTCTGCGAAGGAATTCAAGATATCGGCAGCATGATCCACAAAAAAGAGCTGTCAATCAAATTGTTTCTGTTTTTTTTTTCTTATTTATTTACTTATTTTTTTTTTTTTGTTAATTATCTTTTCAATATTTCTTTTTTCTTTTTTTATGGTTCTCGACGAGAGATCAACTATCAATATATTTTCCATTATTTGCAATTAATCGATTATCCATTAAATCTTACAAAAGGATAATATTCGATATAATAAATGTAAATCCTTTGAGAAAATATCAATGTTGTAAAAAACGACGAATATATATGACGTTTAGAAAAAGACTCCTTCTAAATATTAAACATTTTTTGAAACGGACCAAACGATTTTGTTCGATGACGTTTATTCGCGTCTAATTTCGCGTAAAGAAAAAGAAAAACAAAAAAAAAATTGTAAGAGAAAGATATTTGAGTATAAGGTTTTAAATACCGCAACTCTCTTATATACATACGTATACATACTGTATTTAACTATTGCAAAATGTTGTTACGTCGCTACTTGCATTGTATTTTGTACAAAATGTCTTTATTCATGTACTTAATCATTTTCTCTTATTCGATTATCCCCAATCGATTAAGAATAATAGGATCTCATTCATATTTGTTGTTATGCCATGCGTTTACGCGAGAGTGCAAAGTATACATACATTCATACATACATACAGCTATACAACATACATACATACAGACATACGTACATACATACATATATACATGTATGCATACATAAATACACTCCCTCTTGTTTTCTTCATTAACTTGGAATTCTTTTCTTTTTTAAATTATTTTCGTCCTTCATCATTTTTTCCCCTTAAATCGTTAGATTTATTAATCTAACGATTAATAAAAAAAAGGATAAAGGAAAAAAGGGCAAGAAGATCGACGCGCAACATATCGGAACGAAGCAAATTTTGTGAGTGTTAACAAATTTAAAAAGGTTTCGATTAATAATCAGGCTTTACATGTATCAACTTATCTTCGATTCAACGCGTTCGTTTTCAAATAATTATGCACACGCATATATATATATATATATATATACACGCATATATATACAAACACACACACAACAAACACACATTTTCTTCTTTACTCAAAGCAGGACAAGAGTCAAATCGACGATCGATAATATCTCCCTCGATCATCACGGATATCGATCTTTCCGATTAAAAAATATATTTTGCTCGGTCCTTCACTATTATAAAATCATAAATCGTAGAAAATGATCGAAGATAAACGAACATTTTGAAAGCCTATCTAAATTAATTAATTAATTATTTTCTCGACCGAGCGTTGATGATATCTTTACGCAATAAACATCGAAATGATCGATCTTTCATATATTATTATTATTATTATTATTATTATTATTATTATTATTATTATTACTATCATTATTATTATTATTACTACTACTACTACTATTATTATTATTGTTATTATTATTATTATTATTATTATTATTATTATTATTATTATTATTATTATCGAAAGGTATATATTGAAAATTAACAATTAAGATATAAGATCGATTTATGTATATTACGGGATATAGGCTAGTATTTTATTATCGTTCTTATTATTATTACTGTCTCTTAATTCTTTTATTTTTATTTATTTATTTATTTATTTATTAATACATACATAAATACGTAGTACATACATAGTACATACTATATGCATACATACATACATACATGAACATACATACATACATATATGTAGAGAAATATGTATGTGTCGTATAAAGATCTTCGTACGAGCTCTTCATTGGCCCAATTAAAAAGATTTATCAGAGACATAATAGTGAGAGCGTACATAACTTATGATCTTGATTCAGGCAGTGTTAAAAAAAAGACTGATACGAAGTTTCAAAGCCGTTGGTACTTAACGAACCGTGATTATAATAATGCGCCAGAACATTTCCACATAAAAAGTTTTACTGTTTGTACATTTGATTTTGAATATCGGTAACAAAAAAATAGCGCTACTTTTCAAATGACACAGTAACACGTCGCGATTAGAAACCTTTAGATCATTGGAATAGTTAAAGAAATAAGAAAAGAAGTTCATACTCGAGAAAATGCTCGAGGAGCGTCAACGTCTTTTGGTAGAATTTGATGAGAGAAAGAGAAAGAGAGAAAGAGAGAGAGAGAAAAAAAAGAACAATGAATTTGCTATCGATCGACACCATATTTCTTCTAATCTCTGTATCCAATTTATAACATTTACCTGTATGAAAATTATCTGCATTTTTTTTCTCTTTTTTTTTTCTTTTTTTTTTTTTATAAATGTTCAAAGTTGTTACAAATCTTTGCATTTTGTTATTCATTTTTCGATCATGTTTTTAAATTTATTAAAAAAAGAAGGTGATTGCAAAATATGTAGATGTTTTATTATTATTATTATTGTTATCGATTGGATACAACAAAAAAAAATAAAAAAAAGAAGAAGATGATACATATATCACGGTACAAAAATCAGAACCGATCGAACGATATCTCTATTCAATATTGTTAGATGTTAGAAGTTAGTTTAAGAAACGGCGACGTACTTAGGATTAAAATGCTCATTACTCATAGTACGATACGTACGATAGCGCGCGAAAAGGATCTACGTCTTTTGTCTTCGTGATCAGACCAAATTTCCTAGTGATAATGATAGTAATGACAGAAAAACAATAAACTCTGGAGCGAATGCAATATTCCAAGATGGAGAAAGCAAAACGGATCGTTCTATCATCGATTTTATTGTTAGCGTTATTATATATACATATATGTATACACATATTGGATTGGATAATAAGTTCGTTCGCATTTTGACGATTTTTGTATATATATATACATACATATACATATATATATATATATATATATATATATATATATATATATATAAACATTTTCTTAAGATATTGCATATAATTGTTGCTTTCTATAAGTAGATCAAATTGTTAAATATGATTTGTGTAGAATGATAGTTAATTTTGATCGATCAATTTCGTATTAATTAATAGAATAGAATTTGTCTAATAAAAGATTTAGCTTGTGATTATTTAATAAAATTGCAAAAAAAAAAAAGAAAAAATAATGTTCATTCTTTGAAACGATCGTTCGTACATAGAAAATGTTTAATAGAGATTAATTGATTTTGATTGAAATATTTCAATATATGCGTCGTATTGTTCGTAAGAAAGATTGATTATTAAGATAATCCCAAAGAATTATACAGATTGTACGACAAGATAGTTGATTGTGATCTCAGATCTTTTTCTTTTTTCTTCTTTTTTCTTTTTTTAGCAAAGAAAAATTTTTTATAAAAAAAAAAAAAAAAAGAAAAAAGAAATGAAGAATGTTTAGCGTTAGCCTGGACAGAAGAAAAAAAAGAAAAGACTAAATTTGAGCGAACTTACGATGCAATCAAATATATTATACATGAATGAAACGACTAAGCGCGCAGACTGAACGTAAAAAATGTGCTACTGTAGTGCGTTCTCCTAGTTGATCGTTATCTCCGAAAATTCACGCGTGTTGAATAGACATATTATTGATATCATCATTAGAGATGGATATAGAATAATTCGAGATGGGGCTCATTGTCACAGGAACTTTTTAACATCGCCGCGATTATCGTTGATCGTGTGCAATTTCTTGCTCTCTATAAATTTCAATGATGTTATAACGTCCTACTAAATATTTAATTTGTAACGATCCATCAAAAGATCGTTATATCCTGCCTGTTATCCATATTCTGTCCACTTCTCTCTCTTCTTCTTCTTCTTCTTCTTCTTCTTCGATCTGGAATACCATTGCAAAAGTTTCCGATTTAACGTCATTTTAACTCTTTACAATTTCATTTTTGTTAATATTATTTTTCGAGACTGAAGTAAAATTTTTCATTTGTATGAATTCAAAGTTACACATCCATGAATTGATTATTATAAGAGGATTAACTTAAAGGGTCGAACCTTTTTCCCTCTCTCTCTCTCTCTCTCTCTCTCTCTCTCTCTCTCTCTCTATAAAAAGGAATAATAACGAAAAAGGAATTTGTGGAGGGGAGATAAAAAAATTTGAAAGATAAGAAAGATATCCATTTTCTTTTTTTTCTTATATATATATATATATATATATATATATATATATATATACACATATTTTTTTTTCTTTTTCTTCTCTCTTTCTTTATCATCACACCAAACGATAACGCAATATTTCCAACCCCTCTTTTTTTCCTATGTGATTCTAATCATTCCTCTCTTTCCAATATTCCCGTTATAGACTAAAACTCGATGATATCCCTTATATATTTATGCGTTGCTAGCGTACGTGTAATGGTCCTCGCTTAAAGTACATACTTGTATGACACGAGAGTTGTAACGTTAAATTGCGTTACCTTATTAATAAAAACGTGGAACGTTTTTATCGCCGCAAGAAAATTCCAATGAAGGAAAGAAGAAGACACATGTGCGTGACGAAGAAAGTTATGAAGAGAGAGAGAGAGAGAGAGAATGTGTGTGTATGTGTGTGAGAAAAAGAAAGAAAAAAAAGAGAGAGCCAGAGAGAAAGAGACAGAAACAATTGGAAAGACAAATTCGATGGAGGCTGAGAGAGGGAAGGAAAACGTGTTTGATTCGCATCTTTCGAGTACCCATTGTCCTCCTTCTTTCTCATCGAACAAAAAAAGAAAAAAAAAACAAAGAAAGAAAAAGATGTTGTTGTTGTTGTTGTATGAGCGCGGGTATAGTGCAAACCGATAATTATATACTACGATGACGATGATTTCTAATATAACGAATATCGCGTCGAGATTAAGCATGCCAAGTCGTCAGAGTTATATGATAAGTTTCTTTGAATAATCTTGCGCTTTCTTTTTTCTATAAAGAATCAATGCATAATCATTAATTCTTTGGTCTTCTTCCTTCTTTTTCTTATTTCTTTTTTCTTCTCCCTTTTCTTTTCTTTTCTTTCCTTTCTCTCTTGTTAGTGTCCACGTGAAAATAACGAAGAAAAAGGGGAAAAAAACTGACATAAGCGAGAAAATTCAACAAAAACACATAATGTTATTATAAACAATTAATTAATAAAAGACAAATCTTGTTTGTTGTTACTTGTGCTATTCCTCCACAACTTTCTTCTCTTTTATTTTTTTTCTTCCATTTTTTTATTCCTTTTTTTTTTTTTTTTTTTTTTTTGATACCACATTTATGATGCGTCTCCTTTTTAAACAGGGTAGTAGAGAAGAAAAGGATTTGTTTTTTTTTTTTTTTTTTTAGTATTTCTCTCGACGTTACAGTATGTATACGAATTGTCAAAGTTGGCGATATTTTTTATTATATTTTTTCTTTTTGTTTTTTTTTTTTTTTTCTTCATTGAAATATACATATCAATGAAACAAACGTATACACGATCGATGGAATACGTCCTATTTAATACGTTTATATCGATACATGTATTAAAGATGGGAAAGCTCTTGAAAAAGTTTCAAGATCAAGAAACCACGATCGTTATATTAATTGAAAAGTAACGATTTTACGATTTAACTGTCTTCTTCCCAAACGGTTTCCGTAAGGATAGCGATGTTATCCAATCCACGCATTGGTGCATACTCCAAAGTCCACATCAGGTTGGTAAATACAACTATACATAGATTAGACAAAACAAAGGATTAAACTTTAAAATACAAACATGTGATCTTAGCGATTTAACCGTAGGGAAAACATAGAAGATTAAAAAAAAAAAAAAGAAAAAAAAACATTTAACAAGATTTTTATTCGAGATACTCACGCATCTCTCCTTGATGTAAATCAGCAATAAGTTCGGGACAAGAACTATTGCATGGATTGATAGGTGTTAATCGCAATTGAGTGGCACCACGAAGCTGTGCCAAAGCTATCAAGCCAGAATCTAACTCGACTTTTTTATAACTAGGACTGTTATAATCCGAGGACATGAGAACCCAATTGAAGTGTGCCGGGGAGACCGTGCTCGATAGGAAGTAAGGTCTCTGATAATATTTTCTTAATACTTTGACGGCATTTATGTCACAATTTTGCCAATGAACAAACCATTTTGCAACTTCGGGCGAGTGTACTCGACGTAAAAAAGCCGCTAAATCGGACGAACCGGTTCGTAAATTAGACGTGAGAGCACATGGGACCGTTTCCATCAAACGTTCGTTCTCCAAGTAAAGCTAATCGAATGATTGAAAAATTGATTATACTATTTAAATGATTTTATAATTGGAACGTTCGATGATTTCTTTTTTTTGTTTTGTTTTGTTTCGTTTTGTTCTACTCACGTGAGTTATATTATCGAACCAAAAGTAATCCGTATTCATAACCGCCCATGTGTCCATTGCATCGGTGATGATAGCTGGTGCATCACGACTAAGATAATTATCAACGAGGCTGCGATATCTTACGTCCGATAAACGATCAATCGTTTCAAGTGCTTCGCAAGTCTTCAAATTCATAAATATATGTAAGAATATATGAGAGTAGATATTTTCTTAATTTTATTTTTTTTCCTTTCTTTTGCTCCCTTTTCTTTCTTTTTTTTTCTTTTAGCAATAGTTGTACAAACTACAGCTGCTAAAATTTTACCTACCACGCAATCTTCCTCCGTAATCGTGTAATCATTGTAAAAGGGATTATTAATCATGCAATTTTCGTAATAAAGAGGTTGCCAGTTCCATATTGGTAATACTTTGATCAATAATAAACGGCTAAGAGCAGTAAAATGAGTCCCAACGAAATCAAGTTGAGCCGCCAGACAAGCCAATGTACCAAGCACAACGAGTATCAAAGTACCACGAAAAACGAGTTGCAACCATGAACGGCGCATTGCCGCTACCAATGGTTGACAAATTATATCCATTTCTTCCTCGGTAAAACCTGCTTGCTGACAATATCTGTAAACATAGATAATGGAGAATGAAAGATACACAGATTTTCTCTTTAGATTTTTAAACCATCATTTTTATTCTAATATATATATATATCATCGTTCTAATCCACGAGAATAAGTAACAAGAAATGTATGAGTAAAATTAATTACTTGTAAAATGAATTTAACTCGTCATCGATTAGTCTTAACTTCTCCGAATGACTCATTTCGTGCTGCTCCTTCGCATACGCTTTACGCGGTTGTTTCACACATTTGCTACTCGACATTTTTATCGTTTTCTTTCACCAAGATTTTCGTATCTTCGAATTAACGCAATATTTCTCGATAAATCCTTAGAGTTATCGAGGGGAAAAAGTGATAGAGAACTGTTGTAGTCGACGACGCCGAGCAAAACTGTATCCGTAGCGCACGCGCTTAATCTCTCTCTCTTTCTCTTTCTTACTCACCCCCTTTGAAACGTGTATCGATTCTCAGCGAAACGCAGGATATTGTCTACATGATATTAAAAAGAATTTTTCATCGGCTTTGATATAAAATTTGACTTTTTTTTTTTCTTTCATTCCATTCCGATTATAATTCTATTCATTTGATCATAATTACAGACATATTATTTTACTTAAATGAGATAAGAATGACAATAGATGATATAACAATGAAAATGTAAACGAATTAATTCAAGACAATATAATACAATTCTTTTTTCAATCTGTATTCACGTATTCGTTTACAATGGCGCAATGCCATCATCAACTTCAATGCTAATCTATCTAATTTAACTTTTATGTATCTTTCATAATCTTCCGCAGTGAAGAAGTATTTACATTCTGAAATTAAAATATAATTATGTTTAAAAAAAAAAAAAATACATCTCCAGGATTTATTTTTTAATCGAAAAAATAATTACCATTGCCTTCGCAAATAATATCTTGTTTTCTATAATATAAATATAGATCAAGTTCGCCTTTTTTTCTAGCAACTATTTTCCCAGCAGATAACAAGGTATATTTAGCTTTTAATACTAAATTGATGGAATTAATTAAACCATTAATCATTTGCAAGGATTGTCTTCCAATCATATACTTCGGTAATTGATCGAACTCTTCCTCTTTAATCAAAGATATTTTTGGATATTCTGGTTCATTAAAAAGTGCCTTTTTACAATCTTTAATAGCAGACTTTTTAACATCTCCCATATCATTAAGGTCTACATTTTCTTGCTTGTTTTTGTTAGCAGTTGACGCATGAGAAGAAATAGTGACAGAACATGCATCATTAATAGATTGCATTGACTCACTCTTGTTATTATTTGCATATGCCGTTAACAATTCTTCAGGGACATTTTTATACATGTCTATTATTTTCTCATTCAAATTTTGATATAACAATATCATCTTCTATATATAGGAATGTATAAATAACACAATTTATCTAATATATCTATATAATTTTTAAAAATATATTCTCTCTCACTTACCTTTGAAGAATCATTGTTTTCCTTCAATTGATCTAAATACTTTCTTAAAATACAAATTCCACTTGAAATATCAAGAATAGAATCTCGAACAAACACTAGGATCTCCTTTAAATTGTTTCTACCTGTAAATATAATTATAAAAAAAACTACTCTTTATAAATATGATCAACTATACTTTATAATTATTACAATAAATTTGCATTACTCTTTATGAATGTTGTTTCCATTTGAAGTCGATCAAGTATTTCACATTGGCTTTCAATCAGGTTCTCTATACTTAATTCACATTCCATTTTGATAAAGAGTCAAAATACCTTATCATGAAAATAACGAATATGTTAAAAAATTTGAATTTCCCAGAGCTAGTAGTAATGAGATAGATAAGAAAGGTAGACATTGCATTATAAATTGTTGTATGATGAAGTATCACATACCGGTAGATGGCAGTAATCATTTATTTGTATGGGTTTTTCGTGGACAATCAATCCATTACGTAGAAAGAAACTTTACACATCAAGTAATAATTGTGATATATTTATTTAACTTTGTCAGGTAAACAGTAGTTTAATCAGACTATCACTGTCAACAACTATGGCTATGGTCACATGAAAAATCCAAGAAAGAATGAATGATTTCTTTTTTATTCCCGACATTTCTGTCGTCTCTTTCATTTTCATTGCTTTGTCAAACTCACTTTGTTTGGTTGGTTTTACACGTGCGTGTTTGGTGGCGCCAAAGCGTGTTAGTTATGTGTCTGTGCCGACAGAAGCGCAACAATTGCTACGAGGTTGCCACATTTGTCCGAAAATGTTATTAATAATGTAACATTCTAAAGAACATATGATTAAAAAAAAAATTACTTGGAATATATAATTATTCATATCTAAAAACTATCCATATTTATTCCAATAGAAAGTAATCAAAACTAATTGAAAAAAAATGAATATCTATTAAATAATGTGTCACGCGATGCTAGCGCCACCATTTGACGAAATGACCAATGTTATATACTTGCGAAGAATAATTTTAAATTACGCGGTACGTGATAACAGTTGAAACAACGTACGCTTAATAGAGATGATTTTTATCTCTTCGTATTGCTTCAAATTCGTGAGGAATATTCATAAAAACAATTTTTTTATCGTTGCAGACAATAAAGTTCCAAACTTTCTTTACAAACAAGCTAAAATAATGTATTCAAATAACCATTAATTACGAATATTGAATTGTAGATTGAATCAACAATGATCTAGTTTGATTTAATTAAAAATAAAATATCTATTGTTAATAATTCAGTTCAATGTATTATTTTGTTGAATTAATTTCAAGTTTTTATATAAATATGTATATATATATATAATATATTAATATTACGGTTATTTTGTTGCATTGTTGCTAATTGAGACTGATGAGAATAAGTATTAAAACTATTTAAATATCATAAAAAAAAATATCGCGTTATTTTATATGCAATAGGATGTTAATATTTAAAGCACTATGAAGTTGTTAGTTTTTATTCCACAAACTTTCCACGCCGAAAAATCTGGCTATGTATTTGGTAAAATTATATATGATAAACATAGAGATATGAAAAAATATTACATTGTTGATATATGTGAAAAAGATATAAATGAAATAAACAAGTCTGTTAACCTTATTGGTTATTATTATAATACCAATTGTATTATTGAAAATGTAGATAGAAAGTACATAGACTGGATAGATATTTCTCTTACCACAGTAAACTCAACGTCTAATAATGATTATAATTACTGCGTAGAAAATATTATTAGTAATAACAGAAAAATTTGTCTATCGTCTTGTTCTATTATCATAATAATCTATGATTTGTTAGCATTACAAGGGACCGAACTGTTAGTTGCTAAAACAACATCCAATGATCATTTTTATGAGCTTATGAAAATATTACAAACAGAAGAAGTTAAATATAGTATAAAAATGAAATCTAAATTTGTTTCTTTAAAGGAAACTATTATTCACTATAATACATATTTATGTTTGATTCCAATTCTTTTTTTTCTTAAAATCACAAATAATTTATTACCAATATTGAAATATTCATCATTGGGTTTACATTTAAATGAATGGTTAGAAAATGTTAAATGGGTCTTGATAAATATAATACAAAAGAAAAGGATTACCTTAAAAACGGGCAGTTATATTTTTGCTACAATTATAGACATTTTATTTGGTGTAATAATTTTAAAATTATCATTATGTTACTTTAATGATATATCACCTTCTGAAGTATTATTAAAGAATGCAGAGGCAAGTGTTCATCATTACATACGTATACAATTATTTTGTCTTTTCGATACATTATATACATATATATTATATTAAATTTGCAGAAAGTAGTGGAATCATTGAAAAATTTGATTCAATATCTAATGGGTGCTCCAGCTGGCTTAAAATTAAATTATGCATTTAATAATATGCTTGGAAAATTTTTTCTATATCATATACACCTATGGTGGACATTTTTGATATTTGTAACACCTGTAATGGATTTTGCATTTGAAGTATTATTATTATTTGGAAGGCTTGGTATTACTTTTCAAATATCAATAGCCTCTGATCTTTTAGCACTTATTAGTTTCCATACATATTGTATTTATGTTTATGCAGCAAGGTATGAAAATATTAATTTATCAATACACTCGTACAATTATGAATTTTATAAAGAAAATAACTATTATAATGAACATTGCAGGCTCTTTAATATTCAATTAAACGCTCTCATATCTCTATCTAGACTGTTCTTGGGGAAGAAAAAAAATCCTTTAAGAGAAAGAGTGGATTCTTGTCAATACAAGCCAGATCAACTATTTGTGGGTACTTTATTATTTACCATTCTCCTATTTCTTGCACCGACAACATGGGTATATTATACAGTTTTTACTACGGTAAATAAAAGATTTTTATTAATGTTATTATTTAGCTAGTGATTACTAATATTTTGATATTTATACAATTCAGTTTAGACTTTTGTTGACTGGCTTTAGTGGACTTCTAGCTAGATTAAAACTTTATTTTCAAGTTACACCTGTCTATGCATTTATTAGATGGTTATTTAATTCTTACTGTACACGCAGTAAGTAATTAATAATATTTATATTTATATTGTATAATAACATACATATAGTTTCAAAAGTTTTGTTAATATTTGAAATTTTAGATAGCATTTATATTAAATTACATTCACAACAGTCAAAGAATAATATGACAATAACTTTATGGATGACAATGGTCAAATCTTCATGGGGTCGAACATGGAAAAGCTGTATTATAGACACCATAGCTTATCAACCATCTATTAAATGGAGTGAAATATTGAACAGTATAATATGGGGACGATTAATATATCCATTGTAGTACAATTGCCTATTGGAAAAACCAAATCAATATAAAGTCCAATATGTAATAAGGAAATTTTTACTATTTTATATGTTTGTTAAACAGAAAATCCTTCCAAATATATTGAAATAAATCTATTTATATAAGTTCAATAATTAACTATTTATTTAATTGATAATTTAAGAAAAAAAAAGAAATAATATATATATGGATGAATCAAAAAATTCAATTACATACAAAAACCGATTACTACAATACAGTATTTACAGTTATAATCTCTTGGAAGATAATGCATTTGTTTTGTTAATATTAGGTACAAGTTCTGACAGCGATTTATTAAGAGATAGATCTATATCGTTCTCTTCTCTTAAAATAAAGAAATAAATCATAAAAATGATTATACTAATTGTTATAACATTAGATTCATATGGATGTCTTTCAAATTGACGTTGACGAATTTGGGAAGCAAGCCAAGTTGATGCTTTTGATGTAGAATATTTGATAGGTTCATTTGAACATTCATCATCTACAATTTTTTCTTTCGATGATGCTTTCCTATTGCTTGAAAGGAGTATGTTGTAAAGATTTGTCTGTCTGAAATCCAAATTTTCCTTAAATTATATATATATATATATAAAAACAAAAAAAAAATAAAAAAAAATTAAAATAAATACATAAAAAGAAATTAATTAAATGAAACTATAATTTTCAAATCATTAAATAATAGAACTTTGATAACATATAACAACTCGAAATATACAAGAAATAGTAGATGACAATCTTTAGTTAATGTTCGAAGAATTTATCAAAAAATACGTTAATAAAATTAATCAATTTGAACTCATAACGATTTTAATACTTCATTCAATGTCATTTTATTGGAAATCAAATATAAAAAAAAAACAATGTTTATCACTCATTATATATACTTTCATAACCTCTACGTATGTACATCGTTAATAAAAACAAATACAATATAATTACCTCGATGAAAAAACCTTTTTGGATTGATTCTGAAAGCTTACTTTTACAAATTGTGTTAACATTTTGATAATATTTTATGATTTCTTTGATCAACGAATTGATTATTTTAGTATTTTATTATAATTTATAATACTGACGCAAGTTCTTTGTAAATGTCCTGTTATAAATTATATGTATATATGTATGTTTAATGTTATATTAATATTTAACATATCTTAGCGAATTATTTACGTAATAATATATGAACATATATATATGTCATATACATATAAATTATAATTGTTTGAGAAGTTCGTAGTTTTTCTTAATTGGATTGTAGAAAATTAAAGAACATGAACAACGCACATGCGCTAACGCAAGGTATGTATATTATATATACATTCTGAATGCACAACACATGAATACATCCAAAGAAAAAGTCGTTGGCACATGCTGCGGCAACCTATCTCGAATCTCCGCATGGCACTAATACATTTTATCGCAAATAATCCTTTAATTACTATTTCAAAATAATTATCAATTCGTATTATCTTCTTTTCTAACCCGTGCTCAGCTTATTCGTATACAATCTAATTGTTTTATCATCGTACAAATATGGGCTTCGAGAATACGTCAGATTTTGGGGTTAGAAAATCTAAATCGCGAAAGCGTACGAAAATCCGAAAGAATATATTGGAAGGTAAAATAGTATTATTAATGAATTTGTAAATGTGACATTTGTTAATTATATTTTTTTTTAACATAGTAATGTAATAGATTTCGGAAAAAAAGTTAAGTGCCTCGTGTCTTCAAATAATATTATTGCAGAAAAATGTAGAAAATGTGTATATATATATATATATATATATATATATATACATACATATATATATATATACACGCGCTAAAGTTTGATTTAAAAGAAAAATTATAAGAAATGAAAATAACTATTTTGTTATATTTTAATTGAAAAAGAAAAAGAAAGAGAGAAAATAAAGATGATATAAGATGTATTCGAATTTTTTTACACATCGTTTTCACATTGTAATGAATTTAATGAAAAAATTTGTTTATTTTTTCATTTCGTATTTTAATTAATTATCGAATTATGATGATAGAGATATTGGTATATCGTTAATGTTTCAAAAGTATTAAATTATGCATTTTTTATATATATATATATATATATAAGCAGTTTTCTATATCCAACATAATGTAACATAAACAATTAATATGTCTGTTCATTGACAGATAAGAAATCTCAAGTAAATTCTGACACAAATATTATAAAGAATGACGATGATGAAACAGGAGAATCGAATGAAACTCTTTTGGAGAGAACACAACAAAGGACAAGTAAACGCAAAATTAATGGTAAAATTTCTAAAAATGGTCTTAATCATAAAGTGACAAAAAGCAAAATAGGAGAAACTGGTAGCACTGATATATTGGAAAAGGATTCAAGTGATACCGAATTATTGATAGAGGAAAAAATATCAAAACGTCGAAAACGTGGAAGGTGAAAGAAATTATATTTAAATTGTAATACATAATAATATTATTTATTGGAAGATTGTCTAACATAATTTATCCTTTTAGTACTGCACTTGTTGAAAGTAATAATGGAAGTACAGGAGACTTAAATACTAAAGTTCCTGAAGAAAAAGAAGCAAAAGAAACGGAAACACCTTCAAAACGAAGAATAAAAAGAGAAAAGGCTGAACAAAGAGAAGCAGAAAAGCGGGAAGCTACTAAAATAGAAGCAACTCAAAAAGCATTGACTTATGTCAGAAAGGTATAAATTGGAGCAGCGGTATGAAGTAATGGATTGCATTAACAGATTGTTTTTTTATTTTGTAATTTTTGCTTCTAGTGGAAATATTCAAGAAGTGAATGGAAATTTGAAAAAATAAGACAAATATGGTTAATGGACAATTTACTTGATGATACTCTAATCCCCGATGAAGTATTTCCAATAGTATTAGAGTACTTTGAAGGTTGTAAAGGTATGGCTAGAGAACAACTTTTGAAGAAAGGTATGGATGTTGTACGGATTGCAGAAGAAAATGTAGAAAAGAGAGATGAGACTGTAGAATCTATATCATATAAAAGAGCTAGATTACTTTTACAAGCATTACCAACTGAAACATAATAAATACTAGCTTATATCAAATGAAGAATTAATTTAAAAGAATTTTAATTATTGAGAAACGATTGAATGAATTGAAATCATTCAAGATATTCATAATGTCAGGATAATAATTACTTGTATTTGTACCAGTTGAATAATAATTATGATAAATATATAATACTTTAAAGTGAACAACAAATGAATTATGTAAGATACGGGTTTAATTGACTAATGAGATCAAACATTAGTATTTTGTGTTCTAATTTATATAAATTATTATCGATAAATGTTTATATACTAAAACTTATATCGCTGTAAATGTTCCTGTTATATCTATCTCCTTGAACGTATATAAAAATATAAAATTGTATGTTACATCATAAATAAATTTCAAATTTATTCCATTCTACATTATTTCAGATGAGTTTAAATAAAATTTAAACGAAGAAGATAAAACAAAATGGTCTAATGATAAAATCAATATTTATATTAAAAGAGAAAGCTTTTTATTTAATAATTCAAAATCTTTTAATTCTTTTACATATAATTATTGTAAAGTAAAATACATAATATAATTTTTTTTATACAACTCCAAACTATAAAAGTTTGATTAAAAGATATATTACACATTCCATCTATTATTTGTAGCAACATATTTCTTTTTTTTTTTTTTTTTCTTAAGAAAATTAATACTTTTATACATTTCTACTTGTATATAAATGATAAATAAAAAGATATAACGACAAAGTGTAGAAATTAAAATTGTTTAGATATTATTAATATTTTAAATTATGAAAATTTACTCTGCCTTTTAATTATTTTTTTTATAATATATAGTAATATTGAATAAATATATTGCCACATATTGAAGATAATATTACAAAAATATATTTAAAATAAATGATACATATTAAAACGAATTACAATTTTTTACTGCAATTTCTTTGTATTTAAAAAAAAAAAAAAGAAAAAAAACCATAAAAAAACAGACCAAGTTGAAAAGTATGTATGTATTATTTCTTTCTTTTTTAAATATATAACATATGCCACAGCTACAAAAAGTACAACAGGATCATACTATATGTAACACTATATTGTACTATTCTGCATATTTGTTAACGAATTGTCTAAGTTTATCTGTATCCTGTAAACCAACAACTCTTTCCAAGACTTTTCCATCCTTCATTGCAATTAAGACAGGAACGCTGCCAACCTAAATCAAGTATTAAATGCCTGATAAGAAATTAAACAATGACAAATACTAATTGTTTGTAGAAATATAAGGAAATGATTTACTAACTTCATAATCAAGTGCAAGATCACTGTTTTCATCAATGTCAACCTTAGCCAAAAGTACTTTTCCCTGTTTCTCTGCGATCACTGATTCTAAACGAGGAGTCAACATGCGGCATGGATTACACCACCTACAGAAAGACGAATGTTTTTCATAGTACAATTAGTTTTTATCTTACAAAAAAAAAGAAAAAAAAAAAAAACCAGATTTGTAACTTAGGTAATATCATTATTTATTTATTATTACTCACGTCGCAAAAAAATCGACGATCACAGGCACTTTAGAATTTTTCACGCGTTCATCAAAATCTTTAGGATCTTGAATCTTGAAAGTCGCTGATAGTGCACGTTCTTGTGCTGGTGCATTCGCAAAATTTCTTACGTTGAAACTCTTACGAACAGCTCTGATACCAACGCGCAACATTTTGTTCACTTTTTAATAACGAAGTTGATGATCGACGTTTATTTGTAAATATAATTACTTGCAATGTTTAAGAAATCTTATAATCGATTTGGCGCGTAATAAATTATTTCCTGTAGGTTACTGTTTACTCCTCTTTTCTTTTTCGCACTACGATTTCGAACGAATGTGCAACGGGACAAAATGGTTATTTCAATGAATAATCATAAAGTATAGATGGCGTATTGGGTTTACGATAAGAATCAAAGAAAACAAAAAAAAGAAGAAAACTTTCTTATCTACAGTCAATAAAATAAAAGTGAGACGTTACCGACTGTTTCAATAGATAATTTGAAAATATAACAACAGTTTCCCTTTTTATCGAGCGTCTATAAAGGAACCAAACGATTACACAAAAAAAAAGAAGGACCAATTTTGAAAATTCATAAACAAATAAAAAATTACATGAGAAATGAAAAAGCTTCATTCATATATTATATTCTATAATGAAATCTCTAAACGTATTAAACTTAAACTTTAAAGCAAATACTGCTATAAGTATCTTTATAAGTGATTAATTAGAAAGAAATGTGTTTGTGATATATGTTCATCTAAGATGGTACCATCGCTGACTGATACTAAGAGGAAAAACTTTACATTAATATTCATATAGCATTGAATCAATAACGACTAGAATGCAATGCATATATAATCGATTGAAGTTGTTGGTTAAAATAAAAAAAAAAAGTTTTCCACAATAAATTATTACCTTGACAATTATTTATTATGCAGGAATAACTTTTTGCAAAATAAACAATTATCTTGTAATTATATTGATCGCATAAGCGAGTGTAGGCGGCATCCACGGTGGTCTTATTTCACAACGTATCGTTTGGATTGCGTTACGCAACGGGACGCATGTCCCGTCATGGCGCGGTGCGGTGCGGTGCATTGTCCGCATCGAGTGGGACGGAAACAGCTTGTATTTTAGCTGGAACATTTAGATGCACAGAGCGGACACGCTTCGTTGCAATGGATTGTCTATTTACATGTTACATTCAGAAAAGAAACAGAAAGAGAAAGATGGAGAGAGAGGGAGAAAAGTTGAATATTAATTTCATTCAGTAATTTTGTTTTTAAACATTAAAATTATTATAAAAAGAATCGTATTATTTCTTTTTACTTTATTTTTCAAAGTTCGTTAAAATGTATATGTAACGATATAAATGAAAAAAAAAAAAAAAAAAAAAAAAAAATGATTAAAAATCAATCAGAAGATATTCCTTTTCGATTAGATTACGTCGACTATTATATTGTTTCGAATAATGATAATAAATGCTTATTATTGAAAAAAACAACTATAAATACGTACAAGCAACACCGTCAATGATCCAACAGGAGTATTAAGTCGATAGATTAAGTACTTACCATAGGAAACCACGTAGTGGCTTAATTGTTAAATTGAGTCGTTTGGAGCCACGTACTTTTCGTATCGGCCTAACGTCTGTTTAATGCGACGTATACGATGAACACGCGCCTGCACACCCTTTAACTATTATGGCATTGTGATGTTACGTAAAATAAAGTATGCATTATTCATCGCTAAGGCAAACGTAATATATATATATATTTTTTTTTTCTTTTTTTCTGTTCTAATAAAAAAGAGAAGGAGAGAGAGGGAAAGAGAGGGAAAGAGAGAGAGAGAGAGAGAGAGAGAGAGAGAGAGAGAGAGAGACAGGGAAAGATTTATTGTTCTCTTCGACAAGAAATAATTATAATTAAAATCATATATTTGATTCGTTAATTTCGATCTTCATTTTCATATTTCTCATATTGTCTCAGGTGTTATTTCGTCGATGAGATCTATTTCAACATTTCTCGAGATTTCACGAAGCTTCATCATGACATACTTTATCTCGTAGAAGAAATTTTAATGTAATCTAATGCAACGCAAGATTACATTATCTTGTGCTAGTAAACAAAATAAAATAATTAAATGTGAAGATAGTTGTATGACAAGTTCGCGTATCTGAATGTTTCATCGATTAGTACGTAGCTATCGCGTAAAAAAAAAAAAAAGAAAAAAGTAGAAAAAAAAGAAAAAGAAGAAAAAAAAAGAAAAGGAAAAAGAATAGGGAAAAAAAAGAAGAAAAAAAAGAAAAAGAAAAAGAATAGGGAAAAAAAGAAGAAAAAGAAAATTAATTTGTATTATGCGGAGATGTCAATTATCTGCTATATCTATATAATCATTTTAATCTATCTAAAGACATAATTGTAAATAAAATCTTTAGCGGAAATAAGAAGAATGAGAGAGAGAGAGAGAGAGAGAGAGAGAGAGAAAAGATGCAACGTGTTTTCTCGTTCTTTCATATTAGTATTGCACAATAGCAATACTAATGAGAATACTACGAGTGAGTATGTCGTTCGCGTGCCTTTCAACGTGCCAAAGACGAAAGGACATTTAATCGAGGAAACGTGCGCCATACCAATTACGTTTGAGAATCAAGATAATTCCTTAGCAGTCTAGGCTCTCTCTATCCCTCTCTTTTTCTCTCTTTTTCTCTCTCTCTCACGTTGGCGTCAAGGTTCCGCTGGTTCGCATCGTCTGCCATCTCACGCATCCATAAGACATACGGACTACGTTTCGAGTCTTTACTTGACATAGAAATTCAATCCATGGATAATGGATTTTTACGTTGAGCCATGTCGTTTCCCATAAAATCAACCATTGTTCATTGTTCTACACGTATTACCTCGTCGATTTTTTTCTTTTATTTTTCGAGATTTTCAAAGTCGGTCAATTCCATATTAGAATTTTCGACGAAATTTCGTCACTTTTTATCATATTACATTGATATTAATTATAGATTTATGATCTATGAGAAAAAAAAAGGGCACTTAAGAATTTTCAGAAGATAATAAATGAAGATGGGAAAAGGCTAAAGGAAAATATTATTTGTAAATAAACATTGACATGAGATGGGAGTTCATCGAACGTTTTTTTTAAAAAGGGGTGATTATGTAAGCCATAAGAAAAGAGGACATAACAAAGAATCGAGACATCTTCAATGGCTCAAGGCCAATGGGTAACCTATTCAAGTCAGCGTGGTGCCAGCCAGATGAAATTTTATAGATCGATGGTTACCATAACTACCAACGGTGGGTCTACCCTTCATTATTTTGTAACCCCCATTGCCATGTCTATATATATATATACATATATATATATATATATATATATATATATATATGTATACGTAACCGTCGGTTGCAAAGACCCCACCTCTCTTTTCTAAGCGATTAAAGGCACGAGTTCCGTTTGATTTCTGTCGGGCTTCCACGATGCGAACCGTTTTCATTTAGGATGGCAAATTTTTCAATGATGTTACTATAGGGTCGTCAAACGCCGTTTGGAATAACGCCGTAGGCCATTTTTGTACCGATCAACTAAACGGATTTTATACTTTGATGCAAAAGTAATATCTATTCTTTTACATACGCTAATATCATTTTTTTTATGGTTCTTTTTTACGATATTAATTCGTTGGAAAGAACGGACTGATCGATAATTTGAAGTAATTTGAAATGCGCACTTTAAATTTTTCGATTATTTTGAAATAAGAAAAATATTTATAGACAATCTTTACCTTATACGTATTGGATAGATACTTTTTCTAAATGTCTAACAACCTACCTACTTTGGTATATTTCTTGAGAAAGAAAGGAAAATAAAAAAGATCTTCCTTAGATTTTCTTCAATAAAAACTTAGACTATTTATCGATGGCGATTTGAAGGTTCAAAAAGATCCTGTTTTTCATCCCCTCCGATCCCTTCCACTGGGGACAAAGGTTAAACGTAGAATGGATTATGATGAACCTATTGGATCATATCGCTTCAGTGCGCAATGTGTAAACGAGCATGATATAGTTAAAATATATAAGTATAAATTGAATTAAAACAAAGCGAAAATTATATACATATATATATATATATGTGTGTGTGTGTGTGTGTAAATATATGTATATTACTTGTAAATTATTATATTGATTCAAGATCGTACGAGACGCCTGAGATTACGTAGATATTTAGCTTTAACTTGTTTATTTCTTTTCTACACACGTATATATGTGTATATATATATATATATATATATATATATATACTAAGTATTTACATACATAATAACTATGTCCATTAGCGTCTTGAAAATGTCTGTCAAAATAAAAATGTTAGAAATGCGAACGAGTCTTCGAATGGGAACTACTATCAGTAGAAGCTTTCAAAGCCTGCAAAAAGAACCTTTCAAAACTTTAACTATTCGTTAAGTACATATATAAAAAAAATCTCTTGTAGTGTGTCAATTATCAAGGTATCCATTTTAAAGAATCGTTAAAATCGTTATCTTAATATACAAATCAAACGACAATACGAAAGTTTAATTACAATATATGAAACATCGCGATTTATGTATAATTATGATTAGATTATGTCAAATCGATTTTTAAATCGTACGAATAAAATCTAATATATTATATTTGATATATTAGATTATAAAATTTCGGAGAAAGAGGAAAATGTTAAACTTTCTTTGATTCTCAATGATAACAATTGCAATCAATATGAATTGCACAAACATTTATTCTGTTCGATCTTTATATAAAAGTATGCCAATAGCGTGTCAAAAATCAGAATATCCATTAGAGAAATGGATAGATAGATGGAACAAAATCCAATAATCATTCAATTTTGATCATCTACGCAAAGCCATCGTATTCCTTTTTCTCTTTTTCTTTCTCTTTCTTATATAAAACTCTTATCTATTCGCTCGTCGTTAGTTTTCATTTCATTTTCAATTCACTAACCGATCACAAGCTGTTCTTATCTTTATCCAATGTTTCTACATTATGAATCGATGGTTCTAACTTTTGCAAGGTCATTGGGAAACGGATATGAGGGTGTGTCATTCATCTAAATGCCAAGTATACTTTTATGTTCTTTAAATTAAACACGTTTCATTCCCGAATATAAAAGGTATCATAGCGCATTTAAATAATGAACAAAAAAAAGTTCTTTGAAGAAAACAAAAAGAAGGAAAAAAAATATACGTTTCTATAGAGAAAATTAATGAATATTCCGTCTATCATTAATATCGAAATTTTTCATAATCCACAACATAATAATAATAATATATATATATATATGTGTGTGTGTGTGTGTATGGTGTAGACATTGAAAGATCAAGAAAAATAAGAAAAAATCGTACGATTTAGTATAAATATAGATAAAACATTAATCTTCGTAATTAGTTTATGTAAGACTTCATTATTATTGAGTTTTATTGAACGATAAAAAGAGTCAAAGATCTTGGTCATGAGCTACGAAACGAATGACAGCAATTTAGCGGATGAAATGTCGACAATGTGAAGTATCGAAAGGGAGGTAAAAAGCGAACAGGGAGAGAAAGAGAGAGGGTGAGAGAGAGAGGGTGAGAGAGAGAGAGAGAGAGAGAGAGAAGAAATCAAAAGAGAAATGACTCATCGTCAATCCAGGCGAGAATACCGCAATAGACGCATCCGGACTGTTTCTCGTCAACGACGTGATATCGAAGTTGTCACGGATTGTCATCATACACACACACACACACACACATATATATATATATATATATATATATATATATATATACATACATATATTCGTAATTCACGTAGTTACATTTCACACTCACAAATAAATACCACTGACGTAATCGCATCCGCCCTTATATTACGGTATTTTAAGAACACTATTTCGATACACACATATGATAGTGTAATTGCATAAAACAAGAAACAAAAAAGTACAATGCACGTTATATCTAATTTTAACATAATTTTCGTCGTGATTCGAAACTTTTAATCTCTCTTAATGAAATACTTAAATGTATGCATATTTTTATCACTAAAATATAAAACATATGTATGTATGTACGTAGATATATATATGTACACACTCTTTTATCTTTTCCATTCTAAACACTTGCTATATACGTGTGCTAATTGTGTTTGTCGTTATCGAGTTACGACACTTGTTTGATTTCGTTTCAATGTTATATTATTAAAATACCTGAGATATGATATTTGATAAAAATGAATTTATCATATATACATTAGGAATCCAAATGTTTTATATTCAAAACACTTGGTGAAAGATTAGTGTAAAAGCAAAAGAAAAAAGCCATTTAAAAATTGTTTATTAATATATTATATTAATATCTTTTCTTTTTGCTTATTACAACAAATCAATTTTATACGATGACGAAGTTTTTAATATTTATATCTTAATACAAATTGCAAGGTCGAAATTTGAAATATTTCAATACCAAATATTGGTGTCACCATTCTTTAATTATAATAAATCAATGAATTATACATATGCAAGAAAGTGAAAGCAAAAGGAAAGTAGGATTGAAATTTAATTGGGGGGGAAAAAAAAAATCAAGATAAAGAAGAATATTGATCGAATGATGATTATCTTATCTATTTAAAAATATTCATTGTTTTAGGGACAATTTGACTACGTGAGAAATAGTTAATCTTGTTAATACGACAATATTAAAAGGTACACGTGAATTAATTGTAAAAATATAAATAAAAAAATTCACATGTATAAATGATTATTTCTTATGTTATAATATTATCATTTTTAATTGTCAGAAAGGATTGATTAAACAAATTAGGTCGTATTATCGAGAATCTAATGTGTATATTTCTAACAACCTTGAAATGAGCAAACAAATTTGAAACTCTTCTTTAATGTATAGACAGGTACGCGCAATACAAACAAGAAGAGCAAACGGTGTGCGAAACATCTAAGAAAATTAGCAGAACATGCTAATAAGTGGTCCTCATTGATATTTATACCGCGAATATATCGCAGTTACGTGTACTTATAGTACAGTTGTAACCAATCTATCGTACCATTTTTAGCGGTTAAAATCCTTTTGATAGACGTGAAAGAATGTTGAATTGTCGTTAGTTGACACTCTTCCCCCGCTCATTCTCTCAGAGTTCTCATTAGTTAATTAGAGAGTACACAAGGACTGTGTCCCTAATTCGCAACTTGCTTTTAACCGCTCACGCTATCGAAGCAATAAAAAATTTTAACATTAAAAAACATATATTATTTCTCTCATTCATGTATATATGCGACGTTGGTTGATTTAGCTATTAATCGAAATTTATGATAAATATAAAATTTCTTTGATATTATATATATATATATAAGTATGTCATACATATATATAAGTATGACAAATTCTTTTCTGACAAATATTTTTCCGACACGATAACTATTAACATCAAAAAAAAAAAAAAATTTGTTGACGAAAATGGTGTAACAATAGAGTTATTTGCATGACGGTTGATTCATGAGCATGTGACAAGTAATATAATGTTCTAACAGTAATAAAGGCACGCGAGAGTCAATTCAATTTGAAACTCTTCATATATGACACGATATTCCAATAGAGAGAGAGAGAGAGAGAGGGAGAAAGAGAGGGAGAGAGAGAGAGTGGGAGAGAGAGAGAGAGAGAGAGAGAGAGAGAGAGAGAGAAATGCAAAATAAAGGGAAAAACATTAAAGCATTCGCATGCCTTAATATATTTTTTTTCTTTCTTCATTTCTTTTTATTTTTTAAAAATTTCAAAGACATTGAAAACATAGACAAAAATAAACAGAAAATGTCTATTATTGTGCGTAAATGTATACGTCTATTATTGAACAAGTATGACGTTATAAAGAATACTATGTCAAGGAAAATCCTCTATGATGCATGGTTGGATAGAAAGAAAAAGAAAAAAAAAAAAGATCTAATACTGAAAACCTATCTCATAGAATAAATCCGTGAAACGAAAAAGGTATTCTCCTTTCCAAGGTGATGTAATCTTATTAATGAGATCGATCGTTTATTTCTAAGATCGCATATACTATATAAGCTTTACGATAATATCGTATGCGTGAAACGTAAGGAAAAGCGTTTTTCATGACCTTGTTTTCTTATATTCGTAATAAATAATGAAATAGGGTTATTCAATGTTAACAAATGTTTATAAAATTTTCTTATATAATTATATCGTATAAAATGCAAATCACATTGAAATCATACACGTTCAGTTATACTCCTGACTCATTCATTCTTTACATTACTAACGAGAAAACAATCACGGTAAGATAATGAGTCATTCGTCATTCGGATGTTTGATGAATTATATAGTAAGAATTGCGACGAGGATGTCAAATGTCATCTTTGACTTCACAACCATACATATGTACATTAATTTCTACTTTCTTATTGTCACTCTTTCTTTGTCTCTTTCTTTCTCTCTCTCTCTCTTTCTCTTCCTCTTTCTCTCTTTACTTTCGAAATATTCCCGCGTATATTTTATTCTATCTTTTGTTAAATATTAGATAGAAAAACATTAAAAAATGTGTAGATAAATGTGTATATATATATGTACTAAATAGAGATATGACAATAATTGTTTTCGTACAAAGACACGATTTCGGATAAGTCAATTTCCATCATGCGAAACTAAAAAAAAAAAAAAAAACTAAAAAAATAACATTCTTCAGCGTAATTCATTGCGTAATATAAGCATGTGCAAATTTCTGCGCATAGAGAAGCCGCCATACGTACGAAGTTACATATATTAACGTCTAGTCCGTCAAATTGATGCAACATTTAAAAATATCCATCTTGTCCTTTTAGAATTAGAGCTTAGTTTGACTAACTAGAAACGGAGATTGCAGTTAAGGATTTATACTGTTTAAGATTAAAAATGTTAGTTTTATATCAGATTATCTTCTCTTTTATCTATCTTTTTTTTCAAAAATATTTACTCCTTGTATTTTCTCTCTCTCTCTCTCTCTCTCTCTCTCACTTTCTGTTTCTCTCTTTTTTTCTCTTTCATATATTATTTCGATTTCAACTAGATTCTTTTGATCTGATGTTCAACAGTGCGTATAAAAAAATACAGTCGCTCACTTACACACACACAAATACACACATGCTACAATAAAAAAAAAGAGAGAGAGAGAGAGAGATGAACAAGTCGTCATCTTGATTAAATCGTTCGGAACATTCAAAGGCAAAAGTTCTTGCGAAAAAAAAAAAATACTATGGTCTTAAATCATGGTCTCGTTCCAAAGACACTCCTATTTCTCTCAATGTCTCTTTCTCTGTCTTTTTCCTTTACCAAAAAGAGATAGCCGCGTTTACACGATTCTTTTAAAGGATTTCTCGAGGTCGTGGTGAATCCAATATTTCGTCACTCACGAATACTCGTGTACAATTCAATAGGCCCACGATAGAATATAAATATACATTATATAACTATATTTCTTATCGCGCTTAAATCTCAGCTTATCATGATAAATCGAAAAGTTTTAAACAAATCGAGAGAGAGACAAAAATCCTCGCGTATACTTAAATAACAAATATCTAAATAATTACAAATCTCATGTATTGTGAATTGGAAATTCAATTAATATTTGTAAAAATATTGTTAAATATGTATATATCGAGGATAAAATATCTGATAGGTTTGTTAAGACCATAAAACTTTTTTCTTTCTTTCTTTCTTTCTTTCTTTCTTTTCCTTTTTTTTTTTTCTTTTTCTTATAACAAATCTCCCAAAATGACGCACGTATCACGTAACCGTTAAATTTAATACAAGTAAGAAACGCGGTTAAGAGACCGAACGCAAGGGTTGAGTGTTAAGTTTGGAAGGGGTAAATAGATGAATACTATGTGTACGTAGACGTAGTAGCTGACACATAGCCTTGGTTTCTTCTCACGGCGTTTGATCGTTCGTGCGCGTCCCTCTGGAGTGGGGTGCATCGGTAGACACAGTGAAAGAGAGAGAGCGAGAGAGGGAGTGAAAGAAAGAGAAACAGAGAGAGAGAAAGAGAGAAAGAGAGAGAGAGAGAGAGAGAGAGAGAGAGACTAGCGCAGCTTCGACTCTGACTCTTCTCTTCGTTTTCATCGTCAGTCAAATTGCGAACGTGTCCGCGCGCGCAACGTTCTAACGTTTTCTTTTTCTCTTCTTTCTTGCTTCTCTTCGCTATACTTAAATTTTCCTTTCGCTTCGCATCGTGATCACGAACACGCTCATGCGAGTTCGTTTTCCAAAACGAATAAAGAGACAATAAAGAGAGAAAAATAAAGAGAGAAAAATAAAGAGAGAAAAATAAAAAGAGAGAAACAGAGAGAGAAACAGAGAGAGAAAGAGAGAGAAAGAGAGAGAGTGAGAGAGGGAGAGAGAGAGAGTTGGAAAATAGCCCAGGAATAAATAGCACATCGGTAGCTAGCAGTAATTTGGTAATATTATAGTAGTATAGTACTACCTCTCGCCTCTCTCAAAGTAGCATTACGGAAATAGACATCTTTTGAAGAAGAGGAAGAAGAAACGAAAAAAATAGAAGTGTAAAGAAAGAAATAAAGAGAGAGAGAGAGAGAGAGAGAGAGAGAGAGAGAGAGAGAAAGAGAGAGAGACTACGAGTTTACACACTCTCAAAGAAAAATATAAAAATTCTTAACCAGAATGAAGGGTTTGACTTTGTTATTTTTGATTCTGACGACTGTGGCAACGATAACAAAGGTAGGATGGTGTCACGAGCCCTTTCAAGTGATATTCCAATGGAATACGATAGACGTGGTCTGGCCATCCGAAGACATGCGTCAATTAGCCATTCGAAAGGGCGATTATATACCAGCGAACAATTTGATAGCAGGTATTAAGTTTTGGAAAAATAAAATGTATTTAACGATACCAAGGTGGAAGGACGGTGTGCCCGTAACATTGGGTGTTACGTCGGCGATACCGATCGAAAGAAATACGGCACCGAAGTTGGAAGCTTTTCCTAATTGGAATATGCAAAAGGTCGGGGATTGTAATGCCTTTCAATTGGTTCATAGTATGGAGATTGATCCGAAAGGCCGAATGTGGGTACTCGACACTGGAAGGCCCGCTGCCTTGACCGTGGACGTTAAGTCCGAGTGTAAGCCTCGCTTGGTTATCCTCGACCTTGAGAAAAAGGGTGAAATACTTCGTAGTTACGAGTTCCCAGAAGATGTTGCCCCTCGTAACACGGCCTACCTCAACGATATAGTTTTAGATCATGAGGATGGCGGTATGGCTTATATAACCGATAATGGTAACGTCGATCCTGGTATTATTGTTTATTCTTTAATGAATAATACATCTTGGAAGATCAGACACGAATCGATGAAGGCTAAAGCCGAGGCCGTAGGATTCATGGTTGCAAAAACTCATGTAATATTACCGATTCACGTAGATGGGATAGCACTTTCACCGGCAAGCAGCAAGGATAGACAGGTCTATTATTCTCCCATATCCTCCTTTCATCTTTATTCCTTACCTACTTCCGTTTTAAAAAATAATACGAAGAACGTAGATCGATTTGTCAAAGAACTTGGCCGAAAGAACTCCCAAACCGATGGTATGGCAATGTCCGCCACCGGTGTACTTTATTTCGGTCTTCTCGCCGATGACGCCGTCTCTACCTGGGATACCAAACAATCGAATTCTTTCACAACCGGTCAAAGGATCATATCAAGGGATCACATTCACATGCAATGGCCCGATACGTTTGCTTTTGACGAGGACGGTAACTTTTATTGCGTTACCAATTCATTTCAAAACTTTATCAACAATCGCGTAGACATAGACGTGCCCAATTATCGTGTTATAAAAACACGTGCAATGTCCAAGAGTTATCAATATTTCGAAGATGGTTCGATACCAATACTACCGGATATTACTTCTGGCGTCGGTAGAATTTCCTACTTTCTACCATCGTTATTATTACCTTTTTTCCTTCTTCATCTTCTTAAGTAATTTTACGTCCATCCATCCATTCATTCATTCATTCATCCATCCATCCATCCATCCATCCATCCATACATACATCCATTCATACATTAGTTAATCCATTTGTTCATTCATCTTTCTTCAATTCATCCTAAAATCCATGCGTTCGAACGTATATATATATATATATACATATATATATATATATATATATTCTTGGTCGATTATTCGACCGTCAACGACATTTCGAAGCTCGGATGATCTCTTACGGTACTTTTTTCAAGCATTAAAGAATTAATTGAGGATGGGTTTTAATGCCAATGGAAACAAATATCTTGACCTATATACGATGTATATACATGCATACATATATATGTACCTATTAACGAAGGAGATTTCGTTTGAGCTACAATCATCGATTTTACATATGAAACAAAAATACAGATAACGGAGGGGAATATATAGAATGGACAAAAAAAGAAAAAAAGAAAAAAAAAAAATAAAAGAAAAAGAAAAAGAAGAAAAAAAGGGAAGAACAAAAATTTCAATCCAAATCGTGCGAATATTCGACTTCTTCTTTTTATCTTTTCAATATAATGTATCATATCAATTTAATATCAATATAATGTATCATATCAATTTAATTCTCTATGCATAAATGCTATGTCGTAAGATCTATGCTAGATCAGGTTAGTAGAGATTTGCGAGAATAATAAATATTTGAATGTTGACATTCCAAAAAAAAAGAAAAAGAATATAATCTCCCTGTCAACCAATTGAAATTTGCGATATGAGCAATAAATGAACTATCTCACTAGGAATCAGCATTTTTCGTTTGTCTCGAGACTAACGACATAGCAAGAGTCGCGACGCTTTTTCTCTTAATATTTTAATCTCTTTTTTTATAATTGTCGAAAGGAAAAAAAGGAAAAAAAACGAGTAAAATAAATAAATAAATAAAAAAAAAAGAGAGAAAAAGAAAAGAAAAGAAAAAATACATAGTAACAAAGAGCAGGTGTAAAATGCCATTAACGGAAACCTGAAATCTCTACGAAATTACATTTTTATATATGACAATATCAAAATGAAGAAAAGAACAAACGAAAGTTAAAAAAAGTTTAAAAACGAAAAGACACGAATGATGACAACGAACGCACGACCTCGTTTCACGCGTAAACTTTGACTAGAGGTTCGAGATTAGAGAGAAACGGCAACGTTACGCGATCGTCTAACGACAGAGGGAAAAAAGGGAAGAAAGATAGAGAGATAAAGAGAGAGAGAGAAAGAAAGAGAGAGAGAGAATCGTGAGTAGAACTTATTGTCAGTAGTCAAGAACATTCTTCTTGCACATTGAACGTGTGAGAGAAAAGGAAGAAAGATAAACTGGCGTGGCAAGTACCCGGGTTACTTTGTTACTATGACCCAAGCAGAAAAACATGTTCGCCTTTATAATCATCTTACTTTTAGTTGTAATTTCTTAATGCATATCTGTGTCAACGTATTCGCGATTTACGTTATTCAAATTTTTATGGGAACGATTCTGATCTTTGACAATATCAATTGTGTGTTCAAAAGCATACAAGTACCTTTGAATTTCAATAGGCATTAGATATATCAATGAATGATTCGTAATCTCATTCAACGTATGTTGATTAACGTCAAAAGACATGATCAAAGATATCTATTAGAATACAAATTGACGATTAATGATTAACTATTGAAATATTGTTTTTTTCGAATCTTTATTTTGTAATGTCATCGACAATTATTATTTAAATGAATGGTTAAAAAATTAGTTTTTATCAAAAAAAAATCGAGATTAATTAATACGGAATAAATATTCATTAAAAATAATTAGAATATATATATATATATATATATATATATATATATATATATATATATATGTATATATAATATTTTATACAACTATAAAATCGATCAAAATATTACAAGACGTTAAAATCTTTTATTTAAAAAAGGAAATATTGCAAAGAAGGTTGTTCTATCTTTCACTTTCTCGTTTAAAAGCATTTCTCACAATTGTGTTTGCCTTTCGATACGCACAACGATTCGCGTTCCACTTTTCTTCTCTCTCTTTTTCTCTCTCTTTCTCTCTCTCTCTCTCTCTCTCTCTCTCTCTTTCTCTCTCTTGTGATAGGTACTTTAAAACGGAAAAGAAGACATCGCCTTGCCTCGCCTCGTTTCATCTTCTAAATGATGCCAAAGCGTGTGCAGGCAGGCGGACGCGCGAGGGTGAGGCTCCTCAAATGACGAAATCTTTCTTGTGAGAACGCTCTCGGAATCTTTTGCAATAGATAAACCACGATCCCACCCAGAGATAGATATTAATATGAGATAACGTTTATACAATGCAACGAGATCTCACCCTCGTTACGCTTTACATTAAATTCCATTTGATTCGAATAAACGATCGAAAGCTTGATAATAACGCATGAAAAATCTTCTCAACTTATAAAACTTTCCTTTCTTTCTCCTTTCTTTCATTATTTAATTATTTTTATTCATATATAGTACTTTGGAAAATCTACGCTTTGTGTAACCTTTACCATAGAAACGTGATAGTGATAGAAAGTGAGATTTCGAGAAAGCGTTAGAGACGATATAGAAACACGCAGGAAAGCACACGCTTACGAATAATCTTTCCTAGATGTAATAATTGACTCGTTTAAATTTCTTTTCTTTGTTTCTTTTTTTTCGCTTTTTTTTCCTTTAACAACAACAAAAGAATACAATTCAACAGATCATATTCTATAACTAAACATAGTATTTAGAAATCGCGTGGTTTCGTAGAGATTCGCAGGTGTATTAATGACATAAAAAAATAAAAAATCTTCACGTTATTATGTTATTATAAAAAAAAAAAAACAAAAAAAAAAGTCGAATAATTCACGTTATGCAAATATCGCTCGTATTGTTTATAAAAATTGTATAATTAAAATTCAGCTACCAAAGAACCACAACTGATCGCCACCACTTTTGGCTTTCAATTTTGCTGACCAATGCGTTTCTTTTCTTTAATTCACATTTCTTTTTGAATATTTCAGATATTCGATCGCTCTGAAAACATTCATTGTATCTAACATAGTTTGTTAATTTAATATTTTTCATTTTTTAATATCTTTTATTGCAAAAATTTTGATATAATTTCGCAATATCATATAGACCAATAACAAGCCAGTTTATTATTCCGTAATAAGATTGCTTTCATATACATATCGTTTAATACATATCAAGAAACATAATGGTGTTATTTTGCTAGAATGAAAATCTCTTATGTGGAGATAATTAATCCGTGATAATATAACTTTGCTAAAATTCATATACCGATAACGCATATGTAATTTCGGTTATATATTATATTCGAGTTAATCTTCTCGTTTATTTCTCATTTATTTTATCCAATTAATTAATATCATTATAAATTATCATGCCAAACGGAACAGAAGTGCACAGAATAAATTTAAGTTACATCGAAGTAATTAAATTTTAAAAGCAACGCGCGTATAATATTAAAATCAATTAAGCAGATGAAATTAATATATTTTTTATTAACGTATAAATTATAATATATATATTATAGGTGACTCACCCGATATATATATATATATATGTATATATATATACGGCAAACATAAAAGAAGAATAAGTATATATATATATATATTGTATATGATTAACAATTTATATATATATATATATATATTTATATAGTACTACTACTATTATTTAGCGTTTATTTAAATGATAATTTATCAATAAAGAGGCAAATTCTGTATTTCCTTATGTCCCTTTCGAAATCCTTTTTATCACTTTATTAATTTTAAACATTTTTCGAAACAATACATATAAGTTTAAACAATCAGAATAATTAGTTTGAAACGATACGTAATCGTTTATATGAAAAATTAGTTAATACTCGTAGTCGGTAGATGGCGCGCAGGTCTGTTGTTAAGACGCCTGAAATTATGCAATGTTTTATACATATAGACATTGACTCATCGTACTGCGCAGTCGCGTTATGACCACATGTGGAATAGTTGATAGAATGATGTAAACTATATAACCTATAAAATATTTCATAAACTCTAATTATATTAATACTGAAATCGTTAAATAGTTTAATACGTAAATAACCAGTCGAAGAAGGAAATAATGGATATATATGATTATTATAATACACTTGGTTGTTCTATGGAATCATCATATGAGGAAATAAGGCATGCATATTATCATCGAGCACGTCAACTTCATCCGGATAAAACCATTGGAACAAAGGAAAATACTAAAGAATTTCAACTTCTTGCCGAAGCTTGGTCTATCTTAAAAGATCCCGACTTGAGAAAGAAATATGATACTGAATGTAAACAAGCGGAATTAGAATCTAATAACATTATTGTTCATGCAACTGTACATTTACATGAATTACAAGAAACAAATAAAAAGGATGTATTAAGTTTTCCATGCAGATGTGGCAATTATTACAAAATAGACAAAGAGATGCTCGAAGAAAAAAATTCTTCAATTTATGTGACTTGTGAAGAATGTACTTTTATTATCATTGTTAAAACATGATATTTTAAACAGTTTTTAAAAAGACAAATATTCTTGTAAGTTATATATTTTGCCATGTACAGTTGTCGTTGTAATATTGAAACATTAATGAAATTGTGGAGTATTGAAACGGTAATGAAACAGTAAAGAAATTAACGAAGAAGCAAAATCTTACCTGTAAATTATTTGAATTAAAATTTCAACTTTTATTATCTATCATATATCTTGTGGGTCATTAATAATTTTCAAACTTCACATTATCGTCAAAAATAACAAATGATTTTTTGAATTTTCACATATTTTTTTTACTCCTATTGTTATTATTATAAAAATAAATCTAACAGCACATCGTAGAAAATTGAAACATACCGTGCTCAAATATACATATCTATATACACATATAGTATATAGTTCTTTCCATTTAATTTCTTAGTTGTTGCTACATTTCCAACATTAAAAAAATATTATCTATTTATACAGGAAACAAAATGTACAGATTTTATTTTGCTGTTAAACAAATTTTTCTTTAATATAACAAATTGTAAATGACAGTATATTGTAAATAAAAATACGATTTTTCTAAAATGGAGCAACATTTTCTATTTCTTGTAAAAAATGATACAACAGATAACACATCCTTATAATATAAACTATTAAGCAATATACAAATAAAACACGATCCTTAGGATAACCAGGGTCCAATAATAAAAGATGCATTCACACAAAATATAATTTCTTGCATTCCTTATAATGCCCTTTCTACGGGCATATAAACTTTTTGCAAGAGGAAAAAATTAATATTTTGAATTTTTTTTGCAAGCTTATTTTTATCTATCTCAGGAATAATGATTGTGATTAAGTGCAATAATTCATTATTGTCTACATCACTTCGATTTACTGTAAATTCTAAGCTGGAATAATAAATAAATGCCTTTTTAGTCTAACTTTTTAACTTACTTTTGACAACTCATAGGGGCTCTAAAGATCGTGATTATATAAGCGATGCTATAAAATTAGCATATACATACTATATGGGGATAATATGCAGCTCTTATTATTGCCCCTTGGTAAAAAAAAATACTTTTATGAATTATCAAAAAAAGACATTCTATAACTTTCGATGCGAGCCTTTTCATTACATTTGCTTTTCGATCATTTATGTTACGATTGCTTACATAGAATAAATAAATCCTTTTCCAATAATCCTAATGATCCGCTCATTTTTAGATCTTTTTATACTTATATAAAAGTCATTTTAATTTTTGAATATATTAAACGATGGAGATTTAATCGCCACACATATGGGATTACACCTAATGAAAATATTTATATATCACATATACGCCTATTTAACGTGAATATATCGAAACAAATTCGTGTCATATTCTCCATGACTCCAGAATTCCAATTAAGACTGAATTCTATCTCCTTATCAATTTGTATACACATAAAAGTTATCTTATCAAATTTTTGCATTTTCAAGCAAAAAAAAAGGAAAAGAAAAAAAATTTTTTTATACATATTTCGATGTAATCTTAAAATTTTAGTATTAAAAAAATTTTTACTATACCTAATGATTCACTAATATTAGATATTACACGATTATATTCAAGTGATAGTTACAAAATCTAAATCTTTGTGTCCTCCCATATGTATCTCTTTTTCAGTCTCACAACAATGTATTTCCATTCTTACAACAAAAATCATGTTTCTAAATAGATACAGATTGATATCTAAATCATG
This sequence comes from Vespa crabro, assembly GCF_910589235.1. NCBI lineage: Eukaryota > Metazoa > Arthropoda > Insecta > Hymenoptera > Vespidae > Vespa > Vespa crabro. Next base: position 3,301,512 of record NC_060963.1, read on the forward strand.
TGGCATGATATTTGCATTTATAATAAAAAAGATTTAATCAGAAATTTCTTTAAAAAACAAAAACAAAAAAAAAAGAAAAATTAATAAAAAAGAATGACGTTCAAGTTGTAACTTATGTGGACAATTAATAATTACTTATTTTAATTGAAATTCTATAAATAACCGTTCCATAATATTAATAAAACCTTATTTTTTTTATAAGAAATCTTTTTCATAGCCCACATAAACTTGCATTAAGATGAAAGAATTATCATGCCTCCTTTTATATCCGTAACGATTTCGTTAAATTCAATAACAGCAATAATTCAGTATTACACTTATAAAGCTCTCATTCCCCAGAGGCTGTTGAGTCTTTTAAATCTCATATTTGTACACTGCAATTGATACACTCCGTAAGTTATGCAATTAATCCCGTCAATGTTAGACAACTCATTTAATCGAAGATCGCGCATAATGTCCAAAATTGACTTGAATCAACTTCTTCAAATTTCCACCATACAGTCTTATCACAATCACACCATGTAATACATGAAACATTGTACAGTAAATTGGTTATGCTACCTAATTAAAGTATGTACAGAAGTCGTACAAAGGAGCAGGAATCCAGTCTGTGAGAAAGTGCACTATTTTATCTCTACATCAAAATCGAGGACAAGAAGTTTTGTTTCTTCAGTACCATTACGGCTACCAACTGCACACACCAATTTTGTGTCACTTGCACGTATTCTCCATACAACTCCACCACTCCCACCACTTTCTAAAGCAACTAGATTTCTTATAAATTCACCTAATAAATAGAAAGATTATAATATAATAAATTCTATTATAACAAGATAATAATATCAATAATTATTCTAACAATATACATACCAGTTTTGACATCCCATAGTTTAACAGTACCATCATCAGATGAAGTAATCACAAAATGACTATTAAACTGCAGACAAGTAACTGCTGATTGATGCTTATTTGGACCAGAAAGTGTTTGAAGGCAGTGCCCACTAACAATATCCCATACCTTGACTGTAGAGTCTGCATTTCCAGACACCAAAATATTATTACGCAATTCCATACCTGAAGTAAGAGACTGATGGCCCATAAGAGTATGTCTACAAGCACCAGTTTCTACTTCCCATACTCTTATACTTGTATCTAGTGATCCACTAACAACATGTACACCATCGAACTAATAAGCAAATAAAACATATCAGTAATTATAAAATTCAATGCATAAATTTTTTTTTTCTTTTTTTTTTTTTTTTTTTTTTTTTTTTCATGAAAAAGATAAGAAATGAAATATTGTGTGTATAATATATAAGCTTAATTACATTTAAATACATAAGTAATACTTACTTGGAGGGAATAGACGCGATTAGTATGTCCTTGCAATGTATGAAGGCACTCCTCGCGTTCGGGATTCCATACTTTTACCATATAATCATAAGCTCCACTGACAACTAATTTTCCATCATATTGCACACATCTGACAGCTGCCAAATGACCCACAAGTACATGTAGGCATTCACCAGTATCTACTTGCCACACTCTTAATGTGGCATCTCTACTACCACTAACCACTTTATTTCCATATAAATGCATACATCTCACTGTTGATGTATGGCCATACAAAGTATGTATACACTGTCCAGTCTCTGCATTCCATACTTTTAAGGTACGATCTGTACTACCACTAATTACAGTAGTACCTGACATTTGGGAGGACCATACACCACCTGTATGTCCAACCAATGTTCGTAAACACTAGAAATAAAAATATTCAAATACATGTAATTATATATTGTATATATATATATAAAATGGAAAATTTAATTGCTTATGTATTACAAAAGCAATATTTATTAGCTTGAAATATTTATTAAAATACTTGGAATATTTACCTTACCCGTAACAGCTGACCAAACTTTAAGAGTATTATCGTCAGAACCACTAACTATTCGATTACCAGAAAATTGAAGACATGTAATAACATGATCATCATGACCTTTAAGAACTTTTGGGGTACGGATTGGCTTTGTTCTCCAATTCATTTTTATATTGTGTTGTCGCATGTAAGCTTGTTTCCATGGTGATGAAGAGTTGCCAGGATTTCTACAATTTTTACGTTTTGAAGGAGGTAAATCTTTTAAATCATCTATACCAGCAGCTATACATTTCTCTTTCCAAAGTAAATTATCATCTGCTAAAAATCTCCAATTTCTACAAGTTTGTGCTGCACGTAATAAATCCCTGGGTTCTAAGAAAGCCAATACCGATAAGGCTAATTCTTTTGGCAGTAAGGATATAAAATCCCTTTGAAATTGTGGTTCTATAACCTGCATCATATGGCGTACTTGCGTTGGTTCACATCTTTCTATTAATTCGTCTATGGCTAACATCCTTTCTGCATTTGACCACCTCTGAAAATATATTAACATATGATATAAAACATGCAATATGATAAATAATATTTGTAATGATCAATGAAATATTTTTTAATAAAACAAATATAAAAGTATCTTTAAGCATACTTGAAATTGCAAAAGCCAGTTATTCATTTCAGGTGGTGGATTATCTTTTGTTGGAATGACACATCTAATATGTTTAGCCTTATCATCCAATTTTTTTGCATTCCTGTTAAAAAATAATAATACTTATTAACTTCATTTAAATATAATGTTAATATATTTAACATTAAGTTATAATTTAAGTTATAATTTTTTAAGATAGCACATACATTATATAAGATTTATCTTCTGGATTAAGTTTTTTGCATGGTAAACTAGACTCTGTTTCACTTTTTCGTTTTCTATGAGGTTGTACAATATCCAATGGAACACATGTGTGTAATATAGGACTATGAACTCTCTGTGGTAAACATGGCTGAGCTTGTAATACGGGCGATGAACAACTGCTACCTTCAATTTCTTCTTCGCACTCAGCATCACGAAATAAGCCAGAATCACTAATCTGTTTTATAATTAATTTATGATATTAGATAAAATATATATGATATGCAAAACAATTTGACATATAGACTAAAGAATAAGATGAGCTTACTTCACTCTCTTCTTCACTACTTTCATCATCATCTTCATCTTCTTCATCACCATATTCTTCAGATTCACCATCTTGTGGAAAGGTGCAATGCATAGGATCTAAAGAACTAGGTCCAGGAACAACTTCGATACTTTCAATAGGACTTGGACTTGTACCTCCTGGTTTTCCTTCACTAAGCTTTTTTGATGATGTGGAAGGAACAGACATTACTGTATTTTCTTTCTTTTAACAACCTAAAAAATCAAAAGAGAACCTTTCAAGAAATAAAATATATGATATTAAATTATTATATAGAAAAGAATAAATTCCATAAGAAACCAATAGATTTATTTAACTCTTGATACTCTCAAAGATGATTTCATTTTAAAAATATAAGCATTTTTATCCAATTTTTAACGTACATTCCTTAATCATAAAAGTTCACTGAAACTTTTTTCTTCAGACTTTTTTATTTTTCAAATTATCTACATAGGAAGATATGTATATATAGAATATACTACCTAACTTTATCACATGAAATATTTACCTCGTAATATAAATTTCAAAAGAATGTTTCCTGCAAAAGTTGCATCATTTTATGAGGGCCAATATATAATAGAAAACCTTGTTTATGTGACCTTTGTTAACCTTGAAATACTTAGTATTATAGGTTGCCAAATTGATCTTAAAAATTTTTCTATTTAAAGAAACAAATATGACCTTTTTATCTCATTAATCTTTTGCAATGGAATAGAACTATTTTTACTATATACTTTACTATACACTTTACTCCCAATAAAACTATATAACTTTCGTTCAATCAGGAAACATTTTCTTTCAAAATTTGTAATATAACGGAAATATTTCAAGTGATATAATTAGGTGGTACCCCCTATGTATCTATATATATATATATCTATATATATATATAAATAAATCCTAGATCTAGTCATGTGGAATATAAATGCCTATACCATGCAATGTGTTATTTAAATTAAAATTATCATAAGAAAAAAAAAAAAAAAAATTAATATTTCGAAGAGTATTTGATTTATAAATAAAAATAGTATATGCATATACATATGTGACCATAATTCTTTTATTATATCAAACAATAGACTTTTGGAATAATGGGTAACAAAGAGCTTATAATTATCAGTTTTTTAATAAACACTGGTAGCAGCAGTTCATGAATGATGCTTTATCAATAAGAATAAGGATATTTAACAAAATTTTTGATATAGAATTGACAAATATCTTATATTATACAATCGAATTAACACTTGACAAAAAATATTTCATCAGAATCATAATATTTTAATGTTCTTCGTGTGATATATAATACATCGATGTCTCAGAAAACGTGTCGACGCCGTGTGCAGTATATGATAACTCCAAGGGGCGAAGGGAAAAAGTAAAGAATCTAATACGAGTGAAATAGGATCGATGCACAAAATTTCGATCACAAATTCCTAATCTTGTAGTGGCATTTTAATATGGGAATAATTATATTCTATAATAATAATACATTATTAATAACACAAATTTGAAAAACGTCTTAACCTTGATCAACTTTTCTATCGTGGCCTATCATTTGAAACCTAGCCTAGAACATCATAAACGTGGGCTAATCAGCCACACCCCGTCCTTTTTATATTTTTTTTCCCAAGTCAGCTTAACTACCTGAGTCGAAAGACGTTGAAAAAAACTTCATAAAGAATATTCATACTTGGGACACTTTTCTTCTTTGCCCTTCCTTCAGCGGAGTCAAACGTCTTGACGGTGTAGCGTTGTTAAATGTCTATTATATTTTTCTATCAAATTAACGCAGTGTACATTTTTTTTTCGGGGAGTATTACTTGTCGAGATCAAAATGTGATAATAATGATATTAGCTAGAGATAATTTTTTAAAAGCAAGCGCTAAAATAAAAACAGGATACACGTATAAACACGGCAAAGAACCCATCGGTAGCCCGTGGCAGCTCCGAGGTTGCTTTCCGAACTCCGGTGATACAGAAACCAAGAGCAGGTAAATGCAGGGTAGCCAAACTTATGTTAGAAACTTTAAAGGTTTCACAAGGGAATCCCTAGTTTTTTGTAGGTTTTTTTTTTTTTGTTATTGTCGCCATCATATGTGGATTCTCCATACTTTAAATCTATGATTTTTGTGTATGCATTATATATGTCATATGTAATACAGAATGAGTAAAAAATTCCTAAGGTTGTAGGTTTACAATCTGAAAGAAAAAAAGATAACCTAAAAAGTCTCAAAGAGAAAGTACATTGATTTGTAAAATCACTTAGGAACTTTAGGACCACTTGGTAGTATATTCTTAAGATAATTCAATACCATTTTTAAAGGTTGCTTGGACTGAATTTTGAAAACAAATCATAACCAATAGAAGATTGCCATATTCTATTAATATCTTTACTCCCAGGTCGTCTATAATGTTAAAAATTCTCGGGAGTAAAAATTTTTTAAAATACTAAATAATTTTATTTTTTAATATTTGATCCATATTGGAAAATGAACATGCAGTTTCATGTATGACATATTTGTTTATAAACTATCATCTTTAACCTCTATACGTATTCAACTATATATCTTCGTTGAATACGAACGTATCATAGTATATACATTATTCAGTTTAATCCACGTGCTTAATCAGTCCAATGTTTTCAAATTTGATGAGGTTATAATTTTATAGGATTATATACTGTTTATAATAAATATTAATACCTTTATTATCGTATGAACTATGAAGTTTCATTGCGAAAAAAACATTTTGTTTTGTTTTTATTTTTATATAAAAACTTGGTACCATAAAAAAATGAATTAGTTCTATAATGTATATAAAAGTACCAAACACTGTACAATAGAACATTAGTTTTTTAAAAATGGTTTAATGATCAGCGATAATTATTTATTCTGAATACTTTGAGGATCTAAATTCTTAATAGCAATGCTTGTTAGGTTGTTGTCACGATATATTTTGAAGAAGAAATGTATAAAATCATATTTCATGAGTTACTGTTATCACACAAATCAAAATGATCTTCTACCTAATATTTCCTTAATAGGAATAAAAAAAATTTTAAGGGAAAATAATATAACATTTCTAGAAGGCCATGCTTGTATTAACATAAATTGTCCTATATGTGAAACTAATAAATGTACAAAAAATCGAAAGATTTATATAAATAAGACAACAGGTAAATACATTTAAATTTCCTAATTTATTATTAATAATTATATTATATATATATATATATATATATATGTATGTGTATATGTTATTTCTGAGATAAATATTATATACAGGGTTCTTTATGTGCGATAAATGCAGGTGTATTGGGCCATGGAATATATTAGAAAAATTAATATCATTAAAAGTAACTAACAAAAAAATTAAGGAATTAGAAGAACTTAAAAAGAATTTATCAGTGGATAAAGATTATGTAGATGAATGGAAAGTTATAAAGGAAAATTGTATAGAGATTTCTAAATTATCCAAAGATAAATATGACAAAATTTTGGATATGCTTTCATTGAAGGTATAATCCAATAGCAGTAATATAGTGAATTATATTTTAATATAGTGATTATATTTTTTTATTTAATTTACAGAATGTATTGCAAGAAGATATATCCACATTAAACTGTTTATACAGTGAAGATAAAAATGCTCTTTATTTTCCACTGTACGCTTTTGATCATTATCTTGTTGGCGTTAAGCAATTTTTCTTGAATACTAGAACTGAAATAACGATTCCAACTTCAGATGTCAGTGGCCTTATAATTTATGGACACAAAAATATAAAAAGCGACGCTAGTGCTGTTGTTATACCAACCATTCCAGATCTGTTAGCACTAATATCTCAACAATTAGTGAACGTCATCATCTGTTTACCATACAATTTACAATACTTACCTCAGCAGGTCTTGCCAAGTCTAGAAAATTTTAAAAAATTAACTTTATGGTTTGGAAATGATGATTCAAGTTGGGATGCAGCACGACATTTCTCCAAAAAACTGAATGAAGAAAGATGTTACTTTGTAAGATCGACTGATCTACAACCTAGCCCGAAACTTGCTGTTGATTTAGAATATGATATTAAAAATATTATACATAATGCTCAGCCAATATGGCATCAAAGTATTACTACCTTTCACTATTTAAGACAGGACGTTTTAAGTGATTTACAAAATATTGATAAGGTTCAAGGTGTAAAATGGAAACGGTATCCAGCTCTAAATCGTATTTTGAAGGGCCATAGAAGAGGAGAATTCACAATATTAACTGGTCCAACTGGTAAAATAATAATGTAGTGATATCGATAAATTATAAATATATAATTTATATTATACTTCTTTGTTGCATTAAATACAAAATTTATTTTTAGGATCTGGTAAAACTACATTCATGAGTGAATATTCATTAGACTTGGCAATGCAAGGAGTTAACACATTATGGGGTAGTTTTGAAATTAGAAATGCACGATTAGCAAGGACAATGTTGCAACAAATGGCAGGTGTTTCCCTTCATGATAATATAATTGATTTTGATATGTACGCAGATGCTTTTGAAAAGTTACCCATCTATTTTATGACGTTTCATGGGCAACAAAGTATTAAAATTGTTATGGATGTAAGTTTATAAAAATTAATTATTCGAACTTTTATGTACATAATAATTGAATTAAGTACTTATTTATTATGTATTTAGGCAGTAGAGCATGCAACATATGTGCATGACATATCTCATGTGATCATTGACAATATGCAATTTATGATGGGAATTTCTGATGAATCCAAACACATAGATAGGTAAATCGTTATCATCCAAATTTAACTGAATGATCTCAGCTTCTTCATTATTTGTATTTAGGTTTTGGAGACAAGACAAAATAATTTCTGCATTTAGAATCTTTGCTACAAAATATAATTGTCATGTTACACTTGTAATTCATCCGAGAAAAGAACGCAATGACGAAGAACTAACAACTTCATCTATTTTTGGAAGTGCTAAAGCAAGTCAAGAAGCTGATAATGTTCTTATTATACAAGACAAGAGACTTACTAGTATAAAAGGAAAAAAATATTTACAAGTAAGGGTATATTAAAATATACATAAATTTTACATTGATTACACAGAATTGTAATAAATATAAAACTTATTCTGCTTTTTTTAATTTATTTTATATTATAGGTAGCCAAAAATAGATACAGCGGCGATTTGGGTATCATGATATTGGATTTTGATAAAACTAGTTTAAGTTATGGAACTAAGAAAAAATCAAAATCTGAAACTAAAAGTACTACAAAGTCTGATTCAGATAAAGAATTAGAATTATAAGATACAATTAAAACCAGAATCAGGCATAAAAATTAATTTTCTTATACAATATTTTGTGATTTTGTATTAATTAAAAAAAAAAAAAAAAAAAAACAAAAAAAAAACAAAAAATACAAAAAAGACTTAAGCGCTTTATAAATGTATATATGAAAAAAAAAAAAAAATTATTAAAAAAAATATTTTATTCCAACATTTTTATCACTTCATTTAATGCAAATAATGTTATAATTTTCGTTTCGAATCAATTAGAATCGTTTTTTAATATAAATAAAACTGAAAAAAGGAGTGATTAAGAAAATATTCCAAAACAGGCGGTTTTATCTGATTACTCTTAGTAAGCAAAAGGGACGGAACAGGATAGAGTACAAGAGAAAGAAAGAGAATGAAAGATCTCTTTTAACTTATCATTATTCATTAATTCATCCGGTATTATAGTGAGAATTTTTTGTGTACGCTTTTCTATGTGATATATTAAGAACTACACGGATAATAATGCTCAATAAAACAATATTTCGAAGTTTTATTTTTATTTTTTTGATAATTAATATCGCGCGGTCCGTTCAATGTACTGAACGTTTTAAAAAGCCGACAGTACTGATAGCTATTCTAATTAGAAATAAAGCTCATACATTACCATATTTTCTAAGTTTGTTAGAACAACAAAACTATCCTAAAAATCGAATAAAATTATGGTAAGAAAAATAATTTCTTTTTTAAAGATAAAATTGTATTTAACCTTACTTTTCGACATAGCCTCGATACTTTCAACTATATGCAAGAAAAATATTATAAACGAATTATGAATTATAAAAGAGATATAATATTTATTATATACAAAATTATTAACGAATTTAATTGAAATTTTTAAGAACAATCAAATTATATATAATATTCATATGATTTTTAATTTTATTCCTTTTTAAGGATTTATAGTGATAATAATATTGATAATACAAGTGAAATATTGAGAGCATGGTTAGCAGAAGTATCAGAAAAATATCATACTGTTGACACATATATAGATGAAAAGTCAAATGGTTTTGAAGATGAAGAGAGTAGTACAGATTGGTCGCTTCTTCGATTTACACATGTCATCAATTTACGTGAAGAAGCATTGAATTATGCTAGAAAAATATGGGCTGATTTTATTTGGGTAATTTTGAATGTTAACTATTCTATATATATATATATATATAAAATTTCAAGAGAATCGTGCTTTAATCATAATAATACAATATAATAATCTATAAATTTACAGATGGTCGATGCTGATATCTTTTTGACAAATCCAAATACTTTAACAAATTTAGTATCGAAAGGACAAGTTGTGGTTGCTCCTTTGTTAAAATCCGATGGATTATACAGTAATTTTTGGGCAGGGATGACTGATGACTATTACTATCTTCGAACTGAAAAATACCAACTAATTTTATATCGTGAAGATGTAGGATGTTTTAATGTTCCCATGGTTCATAGTGCTGTTCTTATTAATTTAAACATGGTACAATCAGATTGGTTGACTTACAATTTTACAAATTTAGCACAATATGATGGTCCTTTGGATGATGTTATAACTTTTGCTGTTGGTGCTAATAATTCTGGTAAGTCCACTTATATTTGAATCATTTATATTATATAAGTAATACAAGAATTACATAAATATCCAGGCGTTCCATTGTATATTTGTAATGATGAATTATACGGATACATCATGGTACCATTGGGAAAAGATGAAACAATTAAAGAGGATCTACAGAGATTAACAAATATAAAATTAGAAATTTTGTGTATGTCAAAATTATTAATATATTTTTTTATATTATTTATTATCTTTATATTTGTTATATTTTCTTTTATGTTAAAATGATTTTAGCAGAAGATCATTTGTCATTATTGAATAGTATGGAACAATTCATGTCTTCTCCAAAAATAGACACATTAGGATTGGATAATATCTATATGATAAATCTTTTGAGAAGACCAGAAAGGCGTACTAGAATGTATCGTCTCTTTAAAGAACTTGGTGCACATGTAGAAACTTTTAATGCTGTGGATGGTAGGTAAGTTCTATTTAATACAATATATTTTTATGATATAAAATAATTTATTTTTTCTTATTTTTGCATATTCCTATTTATTTTATCATAAATAAAATTTATTTTAATATCTCCCAATATCTGTATCCTGATGTTATAGAATGTTAAATGAAAGTGCACTTGAAAAATGGGGTGTAAAATTAATGGCAGGATATGAAGATCCATACCATAAGAGGTAATTTAGAAAAGTAAAACAGCTTAAATATATTTAAATAGAAAATATTTTAGATACATATGTTTCTTATTGTTTTTAGACCTATGACAACTGGAGAAATTGGTTGCTTTTTAAGTCATTATATTATTTGGAATAAGGTAATGTAATAAGATTTTATAGTAATTTAGTAGAGATCAATTGACTTTTATTATTGATAATAATTAAATTATCAGATGTTAGAATATAGATATGAACGTATTATGATTCTGGAAGATGACATTCGTTTTGAGCCATTTTTTCGACAGAAATTGGATTTTGTTTTATCCGAATTAAATACATTAAGAAATCCATGGGATTTAATGTAAGAGTTATACTTTCATAAAATATTTATTTTGTAACTTTTGATACAAATTTTGATACAAATTGATACATAGATACATAGGAAGAAAAAGATTAATGGAAAAACAGGAATCGTGGGTACAAGGTTCTAAGTATTTGGTGCATGCAGCATATAGCTATTGGACGCTTGGTTATATCTTATCAGCCACTGGAGCTAAAAAACTTGTTGAGGCAAAACCACTTGAAAATATGATACCTGTTGATGAATATATTCCTATTTTATCAAATGTTCATCCAAGGTTAGTAAAATATTTATATAAAATATTATCTATGAAGATATATAGTAGAAGTAAACAGAAAATTGTAAGTAAATTAACTACTTTATATATTTATTCTTTTATTTTCAATACAAGAGATGATTGGAAAAAACATTACCCAGTACGTAATTTGACGGTATTGTCAACGAATCCTCTTTTGATACATCCAACTCATTATACCGGTGATCAGGGATATATAAGTGATACAGAAAATTCTAAGATCATTTTTGATAATCAAGCAAGCAATATTTTGAAAATTCGAGAAGAATTATGAGTAATCATAAAATATCCTTAATTCGCAAAGCACAATATTATACAACTACATGAAATTTTATAATCATCCAATTATTTCAATTCATTATCAATCATTTAACTTTAGTTTTGCTTTTATTCTTCTTCTTACGAAGAAGTGGATAATCGTGCCATAATATTTATGAACTTATTTTCTTCAATGTTTATCAGAGTAGTCAATGTATTATTTCATATTACGTGTTATATCATTTCATAATTTATTACAGTATTCATCTTATATAATACTTTAAATATATTTACATTTTCCTGATGATTATCATTTAATCTCATAAAAATAATTATAAGAGATTTACTGTATTATTAAGTGTGTTTTAATTAGTCTACATTTATATTTTTATTATGTGTTTATAAAATGATATATGACATAAATAATGTATGCGACTACATTTTAATGTGAGTTAAGAATTTTTCTATCCATGATTAGTTTTACAAGGTAAATAAAACGCAATAATTTCACGATAACTCGTTTATTATAAATCCATATTCAACAATTTCAATTACAATAAATTAAATTAAATATAATTTTGAAAACACATAAAGATATGCAGCCATTCGCTCGGTAATACTTGTGTTAAAGAATTTATAATTAGTGTATGCAAGTAATACCGACCCAGGTCTCACCACGTGGAGGTTGCTGCATGTGGAGACCCACGGGCTAACGGTGACTCTACTCTAAAATCCGCGTTCCGCGATACCGATCCGGGATACCTTTCCGCTTCAATGCACTGGCTTCTTAACTAACAGGGTATGCGTAGCTTAGCTACTACACACCTCTTACAGATAGCTCCACCATTTGCACCGTCCGCTTCAGACATAACGGATTATTAAGCACATCAGAATTCGTGCTTTCCGAATTTCGAACAAACAAAGCGCACTCCTTAGAAATACTAATCGCGTCGCGACACTCACGTGTGTGTTATAATTACGTAGATTCTACTGTTAAGCCGAAATTCGCGAAGTACCCCCATCGAGATTTTAAAGAAATCAAACGAAGTCCACGGTAGGACCTTTTATCGCGCCCGAACACCCACGCGAGTGTTAGAAGAACGATGACTCTACTCTAAATTCGCGTTTTCGATACGAACAATCAAACGAAGTTTAATCGCGCCCGAGAACACCAATGCCTGTGCCCGCCGACACGCGCGTCAGTGTTCTTCCTATCCTTCCCGTAATCGCGCGTAGAAATCGATGATGAATCCTGCCATGCGATGTATCATCAGGCCGTAGATGAACCTATCCCTCGATGATCTATCCTGAAAAAAAGAAGCTAAGGAGAAAATAAGAGAAAGCAAAAAAATATATAAAATAAAACATAATATATATATAGATTATAAATATAAAATAAATATAATAAAAAATAAATAAAAAGAAACAATATAAACAAATATTAAGAAAATACAATTAAAAGGAAATAACATATTGATAACATAATTGAAAACATAATAGAAAAATAAAAATATGAAATAGAAAAGACTGCCGGAGAATGTAAAGAGAGCCGGAAAACGAAAAAAGAGCCCCAGAAAGAGAAAAGAGAAACAACTCCACACGATGCTGAACAGCAACCCGCACAGAGGCCCTCACCCATGGGCCCATCCCATGGGTCCCACCCGAGATATATAAAGGATAATTAGTGAGAGTAAATAGGAATAAATAGAAATGATAGTGGACATAAAAGTGTGATAGATAAGTTTCCTTATCGTTTCTGTAAGAAATTATTGTAAAATAAATTCTGTTATATTTCCTCTTCCGAAATATTATTAGCTATATAAGATGGAAATATGTTAATGTTTAGTTGGAATAAGATTAAAAAAATTATGGAAAAGTAATATAATATGCAGCCATTCGCTCGATAATACTTGTATTATAAGATTTAGAATTAAACTTTGCAAGTATTAACGACCCAGGTCTCACTACGTGGAAGTTGCTGCATGTGGAGACCCACGGGCTAACGGTGACTCTACTTTACTCTAAAATCCGCGTTCCGCGATACCGATCCCTTATGCCTTCCGCTTCGAATATCTAGGGCGACTTAGCTAACAGGAGGTATCTAGCCTTAGCTACAGGGACCCCACTTACAGAGAGCTTTACCGTTCGACACTCTCGCCTCGGGCATAACGGATTATTAAGCACATTCGAATTCGTGCTTCCGAATTGCGAACAATCAAAGCGCATTAATCGCGTTCGCGACACTCACGTGTGTTATAATTACGTAGATTCTACTGTTCTATCCAAATTCGCGAAGTAATCTAATCGAAATATCGAAGAAATAAAACGAAGTCCCCGGTAGGACTTTCAATCGCGCACGCGAACACTTACGTGAGTGTTAATAAAACGGTGACTCTAAGTTGAAATCCGAAGCGCACCTCGAATTTCAACACTAAAACGAAGTCCATGATAGGACTTTTAATCGCGCCCGGACACCCACGCAAGTGTTCGTAAAACGGTGACTCTATTCTAAATAAACTAATCGAATATTCGAGCAAACAAAACGAAGTCCCCGGTAGGACTTTTAATCGCGTACGCGAACACTCACGTGAGTGTTAGAATAACGGTGACTCTAAGTTGAAATCCAAAGTGACATATGTTAACCGGTATTTAGACTCTCCATGATATTTGTCGGGATTTCCGCCCCGCTACCAAATATGAGGATGATCATAACATCAGCCAACTATGTACAGCACTACAAGGTAAACCGTTCGCGCACCCCGAATTTCAACACTAAAACGAAGTCCATGATAGGACTTTTAATCGCGCCCGGACACCCACACAAGTGTTCGGAAAACGGTGACTCTACTCTAAAAAAACGCGTTCGCGAGGTAATCTAATCGAATATTCGAGCAAATATAAACGAAGTCCCCGGTAGGACTTTTAAATCGCGCCCGTGTACATTCACGTGAGTTTTAGAAAAACGGTGACTCTACTCTAAATTCGCGTTTTCGATACGAGCAATCAAACGAAGTTTAATCGCGCCCGAGAACACTCACGCCTGTGCCAGCCGACACGCACGCCAGTGTTCTTCCTATCCTTCCCGTAATCGCGCATAAAAATCGATAATGAATCGAGGCAGGCGATGACGCATTCGACCAGAGGTGAACCTATCCCTTGATGATCTATCCTGAAAAAAAAGAAGATAAGGAAAAAATAAGAAAAAGAAAAGACATATTAAATATCGTTGCATGATTGCTCGATCATCCCTGAAAAAGAAAAAAAGAAGATGAATAAAAGAAAGATAAGAAAATAGAAGTAGCTATGCACGTTGCTGAAACAATAGTCCGCTTCATCTCATGGGTCCTATCTAATGCTTAAAAATTAAAATTAATTAGAATATATTAATAACAAACCTAAAAACATAAAAACATACTTAAAAAGAAATAATATAAATAAATATTAAAAAAACATAATTAAAAGGAAATAACATAATTAAATTCTGAAAAGACATAATAAAAAGAAATAACATATTAATAACATAATTAAAAACATAATTAAAAACGTAATTAAAGAAGAAAAATATGAGTAATGAAAGAGAGCTGCTGAAAGATAAGAAAATAGAAGTAGCTCTGCATGCTGCTGAAACAACAGTCCACTTCATCTAATGGTTCCTACCTAAAACCTGTAAATCATAATTAATAAGAATATATTAAAAACATACCTAAAACCATAAAAACATAATTAAAAAGAAATAACATAATAAAAATCTGAAAAGACATAATGAAAAGAAATAACATATTAATAACATAATTAAAAACATAATTAAAGAAGAAAAATATGAGATAGAAAAGAAAGCTGCAGAAAGATAAGAAAATAGAAGCAACTCTACACGATGCTAAGACAGTAACCCGCACAGAGGCCCACACCCATGTCCCCATCCCATGGGTCCCACCCGAGACTAATAAATAATAATTAATAATAGTAAATAAGAATGAAAAATATGAAATAGAAAAGAAAGCCCTGAAAACAGAAGAAAAGAGAAACAGCTCTATAAGATGCTGAGAAAGCAACCCGCACAGAGGCCCACACCCATGGGCCCTTCCCATGAGTCCCACCCGAAATTTATAAAGGATAATTAATGACAGTAAATAGGAAAAAATAGAAATGACACTAGACATTAAAGTGTGATAGAGAAATTTCCTTTTCGTTTCTCTGAGAAATTATTGTACAATAGAATTCTGCCATATTTCTTCTTTTGAAGTATTATTAGCGATATAAAGTGGAAAAATATTAATGTTCAGTTGGAATTAGATTAAAAAGATATTGGAAAAGTAAAAAAATATGCAGCCATTCGCTCAGTAATACTTGTGTTAAAGAATTTATAATTAGTGTATGCAAGTAATACCGACCCAGGTCTCACCACGTGGAGGTTGCTGCATGTGGAGACCCACGGGCTAACGGTGACTCTACTCTAAAATCCGCGTTCCGCGATACCGATCCGGGATACCTTTCCGCTTCAATGCACTGGCTTCTTAACTAACAGGGTATGCGTAGCTTAGCTACTACACACCTCTTACAGATAGCTCCACCATTTGCACCGTCCGCTTCAGACATAACGGATTATTAAGCACATCAGAATTCGTGCTTTCCGAATTTCGAACAAACAAAGCGCACTCCTTAGAAATACTAATCGCGTCGCGACACTCACGTGTGTGTTATAATTACGTAGATTCTACTGTTAAGCCGAAATTCGCGAAGTACCCACATCGAGATTTTAAAGAAATCAAACGAAGTCCACGGTAGGACCTTTAATCGCGCCCGAACACCCACGCGAGTGTTAGAAGAACGATGACTCTACTCTACAATTCGCGTTTTCGATTCGAACAATCAAACGAAGTTTAATCGCGCCCGAGAACACCAATGCCTGTGCCCGCCGACACGCGCACCAGTGTTCTTCCTATCCTTCCCGTATTCGCGCGTAGAATCGATGATGGATCCTGCCATGCGACGACGCATCCGTTCGCAGATGAACCTATCCCTCGATGATCTATACTGTAAAAAAAAAAGATAAAGAGAAAATAAAAGAACAAAAAAAAATATAATACAAAAAATAATATATATACACATATATAAAATGCAAATAGAAAATAAATATATATAAATAGATGAGAGACCAAGAAAAAAAAACGAAAAGAGAAGCAGCATGCACCATCCCATGGGTCCTACCTAAAGCTTATAAATCATAATTAATAAAAATATATTAAAAACATAATTAAGAACATAATCAAAAACATAATTAAAAACATAATTAAAAACATAATACAAAAGAGACATCATAAATAAATATTAAGAAAACATAATTAAACAGAAATAACATATTAATAATATAATTGAAAACATAATAGAAAAAGAAAAATATGAGATAGAAAAGAGAGCCGGAAAAAGAAAAAAGAGCCCCAGAAAGAGAAAAGTAGAGAAGCAACTCTACACGATGCTGAGACAGCAACCCGCATAGAAGCCCACACTCATGGGCCCCTCCCATGAGTCCCACCCGATGCTATAAATCATAATTAATAAGAGCAAATAAAAATAAAAAATATGAGGTAGAAAAGAGAGCCGAATAAAGAAAATAAAACCCCTGAAAGATAAGAAAATAGAAGCAGCTCTACATGATGCTGAGACAGTAACCTGCACAGAGGCCCACACCCATGGGCCCCTCCCATGGGTTCCACCCGAGATATATATAGAGGATAATTAATGACAGTAAATAAGAAAAAATAGAAATGACAGTAATTATACGAACGATAAAATGCTGAATTTAATTTGATTAAACTTAAGAAAAATAAAAGATTAATTAAAAAGAAATGAAATATTCTGAACACTGATATAAATAAATATTATTCTCTCTGAAAGAAATATTATATTTATTAATCGATAATATATGATAATATATGTACATGTTCTCTATAACGTTGCTAAGAATATCCTATTGTTTAAATATTAATTAATTATTCCTTCACGTATTCGCGATCCCACGACTCAGACCTAGCTGAAAAGAAATAAGGAAAGAAAGAAGAATTAGTATGTATGTATATTAATTATACGAACAATAAAATGCTAAATTTAATTCGATTATACTTAAGAAAAATAAACGATTAATATAAATAAATATTATTCTCTCTGAAAGAAATATTATTATATCTATTAATCGATAGTAAATGATAATACATGTATATGATTTTTATAACGTTGCTAAGAATATCTTATTGTATAAATATTAATTAATTATACTTTACGTGTATCCTATATCGTTTAAATGTTAAGATAATATTCTTTATTAATTATTCCTTCCCGTGTTGGCGACCACACGACCTGGAACTAGCTGAAAAGAAATAAGGAAAGAAAAAAAAATATGTACATATTAATTATATGAACGATAAAATTATGAATTTAATCTAATTAAACTTAAGGAAAATAAAAGATTAATTAACAGAAAAAATGAAATATGCTGAAAACTGATGTAAAGAAATATTATTCTCTCTGAAAGAAATATTGTATTACTTGTACATTTCATAGACATATGATTTTTTAATATAGATCTCGATTTTATTAAAATAAAATTATGAATTTAATTGAACTTTAGAAAAGAAAAAAAATGTACAAAATTTATCAATAAACTTTAACGTAAAATTTGATTTTATTAAACTAAAATTATAAATTCAATTGAATTTTAGAATAGAGAAAATATGTAAAATTTATATCTCGAGTTTAATATTAAAAATTCATAAAATATGAAGTAATGTCTATTCGTGTGCACGGAATGTTACTTCGTCTTAGTTTTTTAAATCTACATCCCTACAGGCATCATCATAGGAGCATTTTGAATGACAACATGATAAAATTAAAATACGACTAAGAACCATTCTCGAAAGTTTCTAGTGAATTTTCGAAAATAATTCAATAGCCTAATAATTGTCCTCTTGAGCTACAATTTATGATTGACCTTTTCGACATATAGCATCTTGTTTAATTCGTGCCCTAATCAAATCAGAAACTGTAACGACAAATTATCATTCAGAAACTGTAACGACAAAATTTTATTCGAAATAATAAGATATAAAAGAAAATCTTTACACAATTATTGGTAGCCTAAGAAAAATTTTAATTAGTATATTAATTGCTGAAAATCCTGAGCTAAAAATTAATTAAGTTAATTATCTAGGCTTACGGACTATGACTCTACAAGTCTCTTTGTTCTTTTAGCAATTATTCTACTTGACTTTTCTCTTTTTCAAAAGCAACGATTTTATTGAGACTTTTCTTTTGTCAATTCAAATTAATAAAATATTTAATTAATATTTATTTAAAAATATATAGCAAACCCTTGGATGTTCCCTTTTTACAAGCGAATATTTTTATTATTAAAAGAAAATCATGCACAATTACGCTTGTAATCCAGATACTATCCATCGCGAATATCTTCTTGTTCATTTTTTATTAAAATTCCTGGGTAACGATTCTTTGATATTATCATTTAAGAAAAATATTTAAAAGTGAATTAAAATATTCCAAATTTGTAATAATTATAAACGCGTTTTAACAAGAAGAACTTATCCTGATCTAATAAATAAATGAAAAAATAAAAAATCATTCACGAGTAAATTATCGAAGAAATTTACTCGTGGTCATTCAATGCTCTTCTAATAATTAATTACAACCAATCACTCGTGTCAATTTGGACCTTTCGTCCTTGACATGATTGAGTGATCAGAGGGATTTAAAAATTCACTCACTACTTAAGAAGTTCTGCGATGGCTCCAAAACACTCGTTCACGGTTGAAGTCGAAATTGAGGATGGATGATTCTTTAAAATTAAGTAGGTCAACATCGAAGTTGATTGAGATCCTTTTCAATGATGCACTGATTCTATTACGCGATAAATATTTTTAAACGAACGGTCACTGAATTTACTTCGCGAAACTCTACTGTCTTTTATAAATACAGTCTATGTGACTGTTAAAAAAGCAAAACACTTTTTGTGAACAAACACTGACTCTAACGATTGCATTGCACACAATCGATGAAAATACACTTGTTATTTAAATCGCGAAACCCGAACGAACAAACACTGCTTCTACTTCGCGATATTCTTATTTTAGTGATACTGAAAATATTCGATTAAATCATTGCTTCGCGCGCGATTGGAATGATAATCTGAAACAAAAAAATGAAATCAAAATTATTACTATCACTGTTATAATAAGAATAAATATATAAATTATTGAAGAAACGTGCAATATAAAAATACATTTACCTTAAATAATCGTTGATACTTGCAGAAAAGACATCCTGAGATACTTTCGATGTTTACTCTTCCAAGGCTAAAGGAGAACTGATAGATAAGAACTGATTTGATAATCGTCCAATATCAATATGTTAATAATCATATATGTTAATAAAAAAGAAAATACGCGATGAAAATTTTTAAGTATCGAAACTTCAAATTAAAATTATTCTAAGTTCAACACGCGTTTCTTCTTTATAATATATAAATGAATCTACTATTGTTTAAATATTCGTTTATTGTACTATGTGTACCTCAAAAATTGTTTAATTAATTGAAAAATTACCGAAATTATTGATTTATAAATTTTACCGATTAGAAATAAAGAGTACGATGTGCACTGGTCGGAGTACAGAAGTAAACTAACTCACGAATCGTCAAAGTTAATCAAAAGAACGTTTATGTTTATATTGCAGAAGGCCAACAACCGAAAATTAAAAATTTTTAAGTATGGGAATTTTATTTTTAAATTATTTTTAGTTTCTCGCGTGTTTCTTTCTTTATAATGTTTAAATGAATCTACTATTGTTTAAATATTCGTTTATTGTACTACGCGAACATTAAATATTGTTTAAATAATAATAAAATTACCGAAATTATTAATTTATAAGTTGTCGGGATTAGAAATAGAGAGTACGATGTGCACAGGTCGGAGTACAGAAGCAAACTAACTCGCGAATCGTCAAAGTTAATCGAAGGTTCGTTTATGTTTATATTAAACAAGGCCAACAACCACGAGATCAAATTTTTAAATAACGGAATTTTATTTTAAAATTATTTTTAGTTTCTCGAGCGTTTTCGGCATTTTAATGTATAAACAAATGAACTGTTATTTAAATATTAGTTTATTGTACTCCGTGTACATTAGAGATTGTTAAAATAATTGAAAAATTATCGAAATTATTAATTTATAAGTTTTACCGATTAGAAATAGAGATTAACAATGTGCACTGGTCGGAGTGCTAAAGAAAACTAACTCGGTAATTGTCAAAGTTAATCGAAGGACCGATTATGTTTATATTGCACAAGGCCAACAACCGCGAGATAAAATTTTTAAGTATGGGAATTTTATTTTAAAATTATTTTTAGTTTCTCTCGCGTACCCGTCTTTCTAATGTTTAAACGAATAAACTGTTATTTAAATATTAGTTTATTGTACTCCGTGTACATTAGAGATTGTTAAAATAATTGAAAAATTATCGAAATTATTAATTTATAAGTTTTACCGATTAGAAATAGAGATTAACGATGTGCACTGGTCGGAATGCAAAAGCAAACTAACTCGGTAATTGTCAAAGTTAATCGAAGGACCGATTATGTTTATATTGCACAAGGCCAACAACCGCGAGATAAAATTTTTAAGTGTCGGTATCTTTTATAACAATTATTTTAAATTTCTCGATCGTTTTCTGCTTTGCAATGTTTAAACGAATGTATTATTGATTAAATATTAGTTTATTGTACTCCGTGTACATTATAGATCGTTTAAATAATTGAAAAACTATCAAAAGTATGGATTTTTTAGTTTTCGCGTTTAGGAAGAGTGAGACGATGTGTGCTGGTCGGAATGCAAAAGCAAACTAACTCGGTAATTGTCAAAGTTAATCGAAGGACCGATTATGTTTATATTGCACAAGGCCAACAACCGCGAGATAAAATTTTTAAGTATGGGAATTTTATTTTAAAATTATTTTTAGTTTCTCTCGCGTACCCGTCTTTCTAATGTTTAAACGAATAAACTATTGTTTAAATATTATTATATTGTACTATGTGTACATTAGAGATTATTTAATTAATTGAAAAATTACCGAAATTATTGATTTATAAGTTTAACCGATTAGAAATAAAGAGTATTGATGTGTACTGGTCGGAATGCGAAAGAATACTAACTCGATAATTGTCAAAGTTAATCGAAGGATCGATTATGTTTATATTGCACAAGGCCAACAACCGCGAGATAAAATTTTTAAGTGTCGGTATCTTTTATAACAATTATTTTAAATTTCTCGATCGTTTTCTGCTTTGCAATGTTTAAACGAATGTATTATTGATTAAATATTAGTTTATTGTACTCCGTGTACATTATAGATCGTTTAAATAATTGAAAAACTATCAAAAGTATGGATTTTTTAGTTTTCGCGTTTAGGAAGAGTGAGACGATGTGTGCTGGTCGGAATGCAAAAGCAAACTAACTCGGTAATTGTCAAAGTTAATCGAAGGACCGATTATGTTTATATTGCACAAGGCCAACAACCGCGAGATAAAATTTTTAAGTATGGGAATTTTATTTTAAAATTATTTTTAGTTTCTCTCGCGTACCCGTCTTTCTAATGTTTAAACGAATAAACTATTGTTTAAATATTATTATATTGTACTATGTGTACATTAGAGATTATTTAATTAATTGAAAAATTACCGAAATTATTGATTTATAAGTTTAACCGATTAGAAATAAAGAGTATTGATGTGTACTGGTCGGAATGCGAAAGAATACTAACTCGATAATTGTCAAAGTTAATCGAAGGACCGATTATGTTTATATTGCACAAGGCCAACAACCGCGAGATAAAATTTTTAAGTATGGGAATTTTATTTTAAAATTATTTTTAGTTTCTCTCGCGTACCCGTCTCTCTAATGTTTAAACGAATAAACTATTGTTTAAATATTATTATATTGTACTATGTGTACATTAGAGATTATTTAATTAATTGAAAAATTACCGAAATTATTGATTTATAAGTTTAACCGATTAGAAATAAAGAGTATTGATGTGTACTGGTCGGAATGCGAAAGAATACTAACTCGATAATTGTCAAAGTTAATCGAAGGACCGATTATGTTTATATTGCACAAGGCCAACAACCGCGAGATAAAATTTTTAAGTGTCGGTATCTTTTATAACAATTATTTTAAATTTCTCGATCGTTTTCTGCTTTGCAATATTTAAACGAATGTACTATTGATTAAATATTAGTTTATTGTACTCCGTGTACATTAGAGATTGTTTAAATAATTGAAAAACTATCGAAAGTATGGATTTTTAAGTTTTCGCGTTTAGGAAGAGTGAGACGATATGTACTGGTCGGAATGCAAAAGCAAACTAACTCGGTAATTGTCAAAGTTAATCGAAGTATCGTTCATGTTTACATTTCTCAAGACTAACCACTCCGAGATTAAAATTTTTAATTATTGGAGTTTTATATTACATTTATTTTTAGTTTACGCATATTACCGTCCTTTTAACGTTTTAACGAATGTACTGTCATTAAATTATTAGTTTATTCTTTTGCGTGTATATTAAAGACTGTTGAAATAATAGAAAAATTATTGAAAGTATTAATTTATATGTTTTTACGTTTAAGAATATAGAATTTCGATGTGTACTCGTCGGAATATAAAAGAAGACCCCGGAACTTTCCGTAATATTTGCAATTTATTCTAAGATGAACTTGTAAATCTGTAATATTTTTTATCCTGTGTATAAAAGTATATAAACGAATATAAAGTAAAAGATGAATCGAAAATGGAATCATATAATCGCGCCTATCAATTCCAATTGTATATCAGGAATGAATTCGTGCTGCCACATCCCTCTTTAGGCTATTTCTATGAACGATATTCTGTGGACGATATATAATATTACTGACCGCTACTGACTTATCTGAACATATCCAACTGGTATATCTAAAGCTAACAGAGTCGGGGTCGTCATCGTCAATAATGGCGGTTTCCGGCGGCACGACTATCAAAGGATATAGACATGGAGTCGACCGACTGTTAAACTGTGATACAAGTCTGTGAACGCAACACGGATACACATACCTTTAAATATTCGTAAAGGCAATCGTTTTATTTCACGTTTTCGTGAATAAACGTTTTACACAGATAGAACTAAGTTAGACAATCAAACATTAATACGTTTCGTGGGATGTGGTTCTTCCGCATTTGTGAATAGTCAAACAATTTTCGATGCGAGACGTGTGTAGTGTTTCTCAAATGGAGTTGACTGTACAATCGTGATTTTCGGCTTCTAATAGACTGACCGCAGTTTACACAACATCGCAGAAAAAGGAATTATTGTCTGTTCCATTTAAACGTGCGATCCTTCCATAAAAATTACCATATCATGGCCTCGTCAAATAGAGGTATACAAATTGGTTCGGCCTGGTATCAAACTAAAATTAACCTAAGACCACAGCATCGTGGCGTACATCTTGTCACCGAAGAAATTTTAAGACAAATTCCAGAACTGTATCAGTTCTCTGTTGGTCTTTGTCACATACAGAGTAAGTAATTTTGTTTCTGACAAACGATTTTTGTACTGTCTTGTAATCGTGTGTGTACACATATTCACATGCATATATAACATATATTGCATTATATATACATGTATATGAATTATACTGTAATGTGTGTGTGGTGTGTGTATATATATATGTGTGTATGTACATATATGTATATATATTATATATGCAAAAATATACACAAATTTGTAAATATTGTTAACTGTATATCTTTGACATGATATAAGTGATATATACCATAATCAATGTTATAAAAATATGTATTAAAGTATAAAGCATGTGCCCTATGCTGTATTATGGCTTTGTTTTTATTTAAGATATTATTTAATATTTAAAAATCAATAAATAATTATTAAGTTACATTAAATATGTTTACACCATTTTTTTTTGAAATCTTAATTATTAGAATAGAGATGAGAGTTTCAACTATTGTTAAGTCATGTACGTGTGCAGTGTATATGTGATATTTTCAGGAGAAGAAGTTTTAGGAAGTATTTGAAAAAAATTGATTTCTTTATTCATGTAACTATTAGTTGATTCTTTAATCTATTATTATTAAATATAACAGCATTCTATATGTATATATGACTAAGTTTTAAAAAGATCATATTTACTTTTTATAATAGTTCTTCATACATCAGCTAGTTTAGCATTAAATGAAAGCTGGGACCCTGATGTAAGAGATGATATGGAAATGATGCTTAATAAAATAATTCCTGAAGGATTAGAGTATCGACATAACTGTGAAGGTCCAGACGACATGGTAAGTTCTTTAATTCTGTAGTAATTATAAAATATAATTACAAATTAATACGATTATAACGAGTTGTGTTATTTATAATTATGATTAAAAAATTAAATATATTAAAAATTTTAATTTTGACTCTTTTTTTTAGCCGGCACATGTAAAAGCATGCTTTTTGGGATCTTCATTAAGTATTCCAATTACGGATGGGAAGTTAGCCCTTGGTACATGGCAAGGTATTTGGTTTTGCGAACATCGTGATCAAGCAGGAAGTCGCAAATTAATTATAACATTGACCGGTTGTCTCAGGGATTCAGCACGTAGCCCTTTAAGTCCTGTCAGCCCTATTGCTTCTACTAGCAGCTAGGACCAATCACACCCCCAAAGGTGTGGCAAACGTCAGCTGCACATATCTACTTCTAGTGATTCAAGCTAGCAGCTGCTTAATTCTAGAGAAAACCTAAGAGTAGAGTCCAAGGAAGAGTGAGTGGATACTATGTAAACATATAAGGAGTGTATATATGAGTCTTTATATTGAAAAAATAGCTGGGAATTTGCTTAATTTTTAGAGTCATACTTTAGATATTCAATTAAATCATTATACAATTACAGGAACAGATTATTTTATTTTTTAATTTTCTTTTACATCTGCTTTTAAGAATAAACTGCTTTAAATTGATGAAAAACATGCATGCACGTATTTGAGTGATCCATGCAATAAGTTCTGGTTCATTATTTATGTTTCATGCATAATTGAATTCATTTAATAAAATTACAAAAGGTACAAAAGTCAAAGTTGGATGTTTAATCTAGTAACGATACATTGCAGTTACTGTGCAATAAAGTGTTCCATACCAAAAAAATCATGACAGATATAAGTTATACATACTTTAGAGAAATGCAACGTAATTACATTAGTATCCTATACTCTTTCTCGTTACTCTTAGATACAAATAATCTAATGCATTCTAATGCGTCCAGTACTCCGAATTTAATTATATATAGCTTTATTTAAGAGACCCTTTTACAAAAATAGTAAAATTTGCCAAGAAAATTATACAGACAAGTGCTGGTCTGAAAACTTGCATTCTTTTTTATATCGTGCAAGATAACCAGCTTTAATACATTCTTTGTTATAACTTTCTAATTCGCTGCTTTTCATAGTGCTGCTATTTCTAATGACGTTTCCATTACACTGGGGGTGTACATAGAAAGGTATTTCTCAACAAATTCAATATCAAAATTCTTTGCTGTGCTAATGCATTTCTGCTAGAAGTAATTCCAAAATCTTAAAAATAAGATGCATTTACTGATATGTGTGCAAATTAAGAACCATTAAAAGTTCCAAGATTATACAGCAATGATCTATATTTTGCATTTGTGAGCAAAACTTGGCATTTTTAAATCTAAACATCCTAGTGTAATATAAAATGATGCATACATTCCTGCAGAGATCTAGCACTGCAAAGAGCTATAATAAAAATAGCATTCTCATTACGTTTATTATTAACCAAAGGTTATTGTGAACTTGTAAATGTATCTAATATAAAATTAAGCAAGTTGATGTTAGTCAGTAATATTATCCATGTATAGCGTAAACGATCGTCCATTCATCGATTAATGGATACGCTTTGTAAAATATCTAATCCAATAATCCATAGCTTAAATATCAACGAGTTATAACATTTCGTCTATAACAAAATTATACACCAGATTGGTGCACTTCGTGATACAATCTCAAATACTAGAGATTACGAAATTCATGCGCGCGATTGTGATTTTGATCTTCTAAATATATCCAAAAAAAACAACAAATTTTTATGCCTATATGCCGAATAACAACTGAGCTGTCTAACTGAGGATAAGTGATAAGCAAATATATGTCTGTTAAGCTGCCAATACTGACATACATCATTGGAGTAGCATGAGCTACTGTACTGCATGTTTACTACACTTGATGGTGGTATATAAATTACAGACTTTGCTTCTAATAAATATAATAAGTGAATTTTACTGCTCACAGATTTCTTTTATAATTTAATTTGTAAGTGAAATTATTGGAAAGAAATATAACCCTTTGCACTCACATTGCTGGTGTGACAATACTAATTTTCCCTAAAACTCTTGAATCATCTCTGATATGACACTACATTTAGGTAATAAAACAAAACAGTATATAAAATGTTATTATTCAAACATTGTATTTAAGGTATAGATGGCGAGTCAAATAAAATGTTTTGAACTCTTTTTTTCTGAAACTATTATAGATAATATTTATTGTTATTATTATTAATTTCTTTTTGTAATCAAGACGCTCATAAAACATGATTGTTTCATGGATAAAAAAATGTAATAACCTTTTTTTTCATATCTATTAAATAATTTCTATGTCTTATTTAATTAAACAAAGAATTCAAGTTACTATCTGTAATAGTATTGGAGAAAAGAATTTGTAACATTTTATTTGAATCATCCTCCATATTTTTAATACAATTTTCAAATAAAAAAAGTGTTATATTATTTTATTTTATTAACTAAATGTTGCGTTATATCTGAGATGATTGAGGAGTGCAAAGGATTAAATAACTACAACAATTGTTTCTGCCTAAGATACCAAAATAGGAAAAAATAAAATCAGAATTACAAAAATTACTGAGAACAGATTACAAAAATGATTATAGTGCAAAGAGATAAAAAAAATCAAACAAAAAAAAAAAGAAAAAGAGAAACTGAAATTTTAACATTTACACATAAACATTTATAAACTATGTTTTTTATAGCAAAATTCTCTTCTCTCTTTCTCTCTCTCTCTCTCTCTCTCTCTCTCTCTCTCTCTCTCTCTCTCTCTCTCTTTCTCTCTTCCTCTCTCTCTCTTTCTCTCTTTCTGTATAATCCTGCCAGTTGGACAGTTTTAATATAAGATATGGTAAAAACAAAGTAAAAAACATATTATCCCTTTGTTATTACGAGCATATGGATGTACATAATAATGATTCATCAAAAAAAATGCTCTGTGCCAAACATTTGTTTGGTCCTTTGGATTGTACAGTTTTATCTTCGTTTGAATGAGAATTCTGTACAAAAAGAAAAATTGAATAATCTTTTCGCGAAATAGATATTCATTAAAAGTCAATCTACACATAATGTACATGCAGAATGCTAAATTCTATATATTATATTATTTTACTTACATAGAAGTAAATGTGAAAGAAAGATAAATCCATTTTGTAAGAGCATGATATTAATTGCAACTAATTCACTAAATGTATTAAATCCAAAAAATAATTTATTGCTCATTTTAATGCTTCATACTATGGAAAACTCTTTTGCTGACTAATGTCGATAAATTGTACATCCAACTTGGCATTCATATAGAAGGAATTTTTAAAGTTAAGAGTATCATAAGATATGTTAAATATATCTACACTATTTTAATCTTAGTAAATGAAATATAAATGTCCATTGTTTCTTAAATTAATTATCTGCATGTAATTATAAAATGTTTCAATTTTATGTAAAGACCAGGCTTGAGGATCAAATTTTTGGAAAAATCTTCATTACTGTATTACAAGCAAATGTGCTACATGTTTCATATAAATTTCATTTAACATGTATATACAAATTTTTAAGAAATTGAATGATATTGGTATATCTATATATCGAAAAAACAATATTTCTTTGAATTTACATTTAAAGTTTATTATTTCTTTCAAATCATTTAATTAACTCATATATGGCATACATACTGGAGCAGCGAGATGATTTCATTAGTTAATTTAGGATAAGGAATAATACAAATATGAACAATTTTGCTAATTTATTTAGCATACCGTTCTAAACTTTAATCACTGCTGCAGTATGCACGAGGCCTTGATATTTAAAATTAAATTAATACACTTGCAATTAACAATAAGTAAAAAATATTTTTCCTTCTTGCAAGGGATTCTTAACTGTTGAAAAATAAAAATAATGATATATAATATATATACATATATATATACCTTATACGCATATATATAATATATATGTATATATGGATTATAAAATATTAATCTAATTTTTTTTTAATATTAATATGCTTCCCATTATGTGAAATGTATATATGTGTATGTGTATATATATATATATATATATATATATATATATATATATATATATATATATATATATACATACACACATATATATATAATTATAATTTGATATAATTTATTCCACACAAAGTAATTTACAAAATAGACCTATGCTAAGAACATTTCTAATCTATTTATTAGGATTATGATATATACTGAATGCAATGCAACCACTCTCACACATCATATTAGAAATTTATGTTAAGTAAAATTAATATTATTGAAATTTAAGCATTGAAATTATGCAGCCCGCTGGAATTGAGTTTCTACAAAAAAAAAAAAAATACTTTATTACATATATATATATATATATAAAATTCCAGTTACGACAATAGTAACTTTAATAATTTATCAAAACATAGTTTAGTCTTATTGTACCAAACACAATACAAATTTAATGCTAATTAGATATATACTTAGTAATATTAATTAATTTATCATGACACACATTAAATGTATATACATTAGATCCCACATGTTTTCTTTTTTTTTTTCATTTTTTAAAAATAATTAAGAAACATTTTTATATTAATGAAATGGCGTATGTGTATCTTTTGAAAACTTACATTTAAAAAAAAGAGATACAAGAAGAAATAAAAGATCTTCATGCAGGAGAGTAATGTGATCAACAGCCTGAAAGGTATTTCTGAAGCTTATTTTCATATGTGATGAAACAAGGAAAAAAAAGGTATTGCATATTGTTAACTTGTATATTCTGGCCGAACGATCATTGCAGATATTCTACTTGGACAACCATGGAATAAGGATACATGTTACTGTCATTGATAAAGTTACATAGGCCTTGTATTTCTCAAAAACAATGGCACGTTTGCATACTTCAAAAAATGGCACTAAAAAGAATCAACATTCTAGATGGAAGATCTTACTTTGTATATTTTAATTTGTTAACCCTTTCATTTCCAATTACTCCTATCATTTTTCCAGTCGATAAGCAAAAGTAATATAGAAAATAAAAGATATGAATAAGTCTTGGAATTGATGCTTTGTCATTTTTGGAATAAATAATAATAATACTACATAGACACTTTAAGATTCTTATCAGAATTAAAGATTCAATCAATTATCTGATTCTTCACAAAAAATGTTTTTTTTTTCTTTTTTTTCTTTTTTTTTTACAGAAAGGTTTTATAGATTGGTTTTATTCTATGTGATTCTAACTTATTTGATTAGAAATATTAACGAAAATAATTTCACAAATTACTTGAAAATTAATTTACAATTACAAAAGTAATTATAAAAATTATATAAAATACGAAATGAAATTATTGTTCATTCTAAAAACAACAATATGTACGATTAAATTAATTAGAAAGACACATAAGCATATGAATGCTTACGAATATAGAATACGGAAAGACCTTGCATAGTGCGATATTTCCGATATTACCGCGTGTATTTATTATTCTTCTTGAAAATAATTTGAGTCATCCGATTGGGGTCGTTACTGATCTGTATACAGTGATAACGAATCTTTCGTATCCAACGTATCCACGAAAAAAAAAAAATTGTTTTTATTACGTGTACATTCACATATATGTACATTAAACGTTAAACGTTAAGTATTACGTGAATGTATGATTTTTTACTCATAAATAAAAAAATGTCACGCGTTCGATAGATTATGTAGATATAATTTTTTCGATAAAACGTTACCGGCAATTACCGGCGTTTTATTCAATTGACGAAAGTTTATAGTTTTGACAAACTATGAAGAGAGTGATACTTTTTGTGAACGGCACTGATGTTAATGGCAAGGTTATATTTCTTTAAATTTAATCTAAATATTATAAATTCTTTACGTACACGAATACATATTTAAATTTGAGAATGGTTTGTTTTTTTAACCAAATATTCATTATTTTTATTTTGTATCGGTAAAACCAATATATAGACATATTAAAATTATTTGTTAAAATGTTTATTATAATTAATCATTTGTTTGTTAGAAATATATGAAAATTATTATGTAGGCATATATTATAATTAAATTAAAGAAATGATTTTTTGACTTGATTGATGTCTTTATTTGTTCTAGGTATTTATGATTACGCATTCTTTAGACGAATTATTGTTTGCTGCTAGTACAAAGTTTGAAATCAATGCTAAAAGAATTTTTACTCCCCAAGGTGGAGAAATTGATGATATTAAGTTGATTAGGTAAAATCATTAAATTATGATTTGGGACATTAAGTAAATGTTACTTTTTAATAGGTTTCTTAAATTATTTACATTTAATTTATTTTTATAGAGATGATGATATATTATATGTTTCAAGTGGAGAAGATTTCATTTCTAAAAATAAAGTTGCTAACGATGATCAAATCAATGAAAATTCAGAATGGATTACATTGAATGTTGGAGGAAAATATTTTACTACTACAAGAAGTACATTAACAAAAAATGAACCAATGAGTATGCTAGCCAGGTTTGAATATTTAATATTTTTCAATTATATGATTATACTTGTATCATGTAATGTAACAGTGAAATAATATTGATTGTCTTAAATTTTATTATAAATATAATTTTGTTTTATAGAATGTTTACAAGAACACAAAAGTCTGATTGTATGTTAAAGCCAAGTCTAAAAGATCCCAATGGTGCCTTCTTAATCGATAGAAGTCCTATATACTTTGAACCATTATTGAATTTCTTAAGACATAATCTAATGATATTAGATTCTAATGTTAATGTAAATGGTATGATTCTTTTTTTATTAATCAAACAAATGCAGAACATTCCATGACTTATGATTTAAAGAAATGTATATGTATACATATCTTTTCTTTTCAATTTGCTATACATCTCTTCTTAGGTGTGCTTGCAGAGGCTCATTATTATGGGATGGAAAATGCTATATGTGTTCTTACAAAAATGGCCAATGAAAAAAATTCACCAACAGATGGTCTAATAACTTTAAGTCGCAAACATGTTGTGAAAGCAATCATGTCCACATCGCCAACTTCTGAACTCAGATTCCAAGGTGTCAATTTTTCAGGTGCTGATCTTTCTAAGTTGGATCTTAGGAACATTAATTTTAAGGTTTGTTTACTGCAATAAAAATAAAAGTTGTATTTTTTTACTATTATGGTATATTAAATATAAAATTATTCCTTTCAGTATGCTGTTATGGATTCTTGTAATCTAGCAGGTGCTAACTTATCAGGATGTTGTTTTGAACGAGCTAATTTATCTCATGCCAACTTCCAAGGTGCACAACTTTCATGTGTAAGAATGCCATGCGCCAATCTGGCTTCTGCAAATTTACGTTCATGTAACTTTGAAGATCCTAATGGTTCACCTGCAAATATGGAGGGTGCAGATTTTCGAGATGCTAATTTTGAAGGAAGTAATATGCCAGCAGTAAACTTGAGGGTGGCCACATTAAAGAATGCTATTTTACGAAATTGTGATTTAAGATCAGCTGTATTGGCTGGTGCAAATTTAGAGGTAAAGTAATGACAATTATTTTATTCACTTATATCATTATTATCATAATTAAATTTATATTGTAGCGTTGTGACTTATCAGGCTCAGACTTACAAGAAGCCAATTTACGTGGAGCAAATTTGAAAGATGCCACGTTTGAATTAATGCTTACACCCTTACATATGTCTCAAACCATTCGGTAACAATAAAAGAAATACTAATTCTTATAACTTTTTGCTTATTGTGATATAAATTTGGTTTATATCTGACTTAAATGATATTTTAGTCAAATAATATGAGTTGCAACATTGGTTAAATTTTAAATGATTTGTTATAAAATTAATATTTTATATCTATAATTCATTTAGGTAAAATTATTAAGTATTATTTGTATATTTTCATTTATTTTCTATTTATAAAATATTTATTAGAAAGAAAATTATTCAATACAATTTCTGACAAAAAAAAAAAAAGAAAGAAATAAAGGAATTGTAATGAAAGGTAACATTTATCATAATTTTTTACTTTTATTAGGTAAAATAAAAATTGATAAACTGGAATTCATAAATTAAGTAAAAAAAATGTAATTTCAGTGGAATCTTATATGTGCTCTTTCTCTAGCTCTACCGCTGCTACATGCGTGCACTAGCACGTATATTATAAAATCAGATGTGCTATTACATTTTCCATAATAATGTATTTGGTAGTGAAACAAATTAATTATTTAACATTAACTAAATAGGACTTATATAACGATTAACATATTTAATAGAAATATACTGCATGTTTAATTGAAATATATTTCCTATTACATATTATATAAAATAAAGATTAGAAAAAACTTTAAGATATATTTTATATTTATCTGTGCAATAGAATTTACAGTCATTGAAAGTTTTTTCCATAAAAAATGCATTACATAATTGTACTCTACTTTTGTACTATTTATTAGATATAATATTTCGTTATAATACAAATATAAATTATACAAGATATAATACAAATATAAATGAAACATATATTCTTTTGAATAATTGTAAATATAATTTAATTACACTGATGTTCTTTTCATAATTATTACATGTATAATATTTAAACATGCAATGATATGAAACAATATTTTTTATTATTTATTATGTCATTGTTGTATATATTTATAAATAATTCACCAAGTTTCTTTGATTTTTAATGAAAATTGAAATTTTTTGAATCAAAAAGTAAAACAAATTTTATAATGCAAAAATAATAAGAATTTAATTTAAAAGAAACCACAAGTTCTTTTCTGTATCATTTTATTTTATATATAATTTTTCAGATTTTTCAGTCTGCTTAATTGGATTGTCAGATTAAGAAAAAAAAACTATCGTTATATTATATATATCGTTATTTTACTTATTCTACCACTGATCTGTGCGCTTTTTTTTTTTTTTTTTTTTTTTTAGGAAAATTTCTGCAACTTTATTTTTGGCAGTTTTTACAATCACTATGATAAAATACCTGTCAATGAAAATGATGATTTAAAAACTTAGATGGTTACAGGCACAGTAATATAATATTTCTTTTCAAGCAAATTTCATTCCACTTTGATTTAATTTTCAGTCAACCTACTTTCAACAGAAATACTGTCTTCTTGTATTTTTTCCTCTTTCTCTTTGGACATTGGCTCGTCTAAAGTAAAATTGGGCATAGCATCTATCAATGCTGATGTTTCATTGTATCCAATTCCAAGTAAAATGCGCTCTCGTAACATGTAATTCTCCAGTGGTCCATATTCACATTTACTCACCAATTTAAGTAGATCAGTTGTAAAAGCATCTATCGTTTCATTAGGCAGTTTTACTCTATTATTGAACTTTTGTCGTTCGACAATGACATGTTTCTTGACAGTAAAATATTTAGTAAATTCAGTTTTCACTTCTTCATAAGACATTTCTTTTTCAAAATTTGGCTTTAATTCTGTCATGAGTTCTTTTGCTATTGAACCCATTTTATAAAAAAGAAGTTCTATCCTTTCTTTGTCAGATATCAAATTAAAATCGACTATTAACTCCTCAAAATTTTGTATCCATTCTAACCATAATTCTGGTTTTGAAAAATCAAATGATTCACAAACAGCTAACGAATTTGGCATTATTTTGATGACTAATTCTTTATAAACGTTTTTCGTATTTTACTACGATTTATTTTAAATAGTTTTAATTATTCTTTGTGAAATAACCTTTTATTTTCTTCTTCGTATACTTTTGACGCACTACTGCGTTGTCTTAAATAACTAGATTTTCTTTATTTCAATAACTTTGACAATAGAGTGCCATCTTGAATTCTGTTTTATTTACTTGTGTCTTAAGTTTCTTTTCAGAATCGGCGTCTTAATATACAGATGAAAAGCACATGTGTCGCTGTGTGTTCATAAATGAGAATCGTTCGATAAAAGTTAATGGAAGTCTATCTAGTAACAGTATAATATCTATGGAAAAGATATTTCAACTCGATTTATTTTAACATATTAATTGATATCGATTGTGCCATCGATGTATGATTAATCGAATAGAAAAGATCAATTGAGAATCCACTAATCCATAGTATGGAACTTAACCTAAACGCATCGTGCATATACTTTTGAAGTGTAATATTATAAATTACATATTTTATCGTTTATACAAGTTTTATTTTGTATTATGAAAAATAATCAAATATTGTAAATATTTCAAAATCGAGAAAACGACTGATTGTGTCACAAATTCTATATAATTCTTGACTTATATATATTTGCAGACTGCATGTTTAATTTATAACTTTCACAGTTTTAAGAAACAATTTTTTTATTATAATGGTTGAAATGTTAGATTGGGAGTATGAAGATCCTCTCACAAAATTAAATACACAATTGAATAAATCTATGGTTTTAATTGAAAATGTGAATGATCATGCACAGTCAAATAAAAGTAATAAAACTATTAAAATAAAAACAAAAAGTACTTCACCCAAAGGAAACACTTCTATGAATGGTACATATAGAAAAAGTATTCTAAAGAAATCAGAAAGTATAAATAATGAAGAAAGAAATGTCAAGGAAAATGTAACAGACACTAGCTTAGAAGTAGCTGCTGAAATGACTTCAGATATATTAACAATTAAATCATCATCATCATCAAGACCACAAAATGTATATAAGTATTACATTAAACATTAAAACTAAGAAACAAATAGTTTAATCTTAATAAATTATCATATTTTAGCTTCAAGATTTGATGAAAGAAGAAACTTTAACAATGGAATCTGCAAGTTCTTGTTTTAATTTTGATGACATATCCGACAATGAAGATATCTGGATTATGGATATACCTAAAACAGTAAGATGTCTGACATATCATATTTTAATTTTTGACAGTAAGTGATTTATATTTAAATATTTTTTTTTAGATAGACCCACAAAAATTAATTGGACAGACCTTAGTATTAGGAGATAAATCAAAATTTAGAATTGGAGAAGAAAAATACTGTGCTGTTAAACGAGATTTGAAACAAGACATTACTTGCGTGTTTGGTACCGGTAAAATAAACTCGCAATATAAAGCAGGTATTTATTTTATTTTGAGCAGTAAAAAAAAAAGAACACGATTAAATATAGTATAGACTAATCATAACATATTTTATAGTTAATATAAAACCAGCAGGCTCTATAACAATTAGGAGAAAATTATCGAGTGTACCAAAAATTAAACCCATATTGTTAGAAAATTTAGGCGTTCCATTCCCTGAAAATTTGAAAACGCGCCATCCATTGTTAGGTGTTGTTTCTGAGAATAAATCCAAAAAAGTATTAAGAATGAGTGGATCGAGTAATAAGAAGAGAAAGTCATAATGATAACAAAATGACTACTATAATATACATATATGCCTCTTTTTTAAATATACAATATACAGTTTATATGCATAAATTGTTGAAAGCGACGTATTACCATGTAATTATGACCTAAGTATAATTAGTAAAGATATTGAAATGACGATTCTCTTAAACGATTTTTTCAAATTTATTACAACACATGAATCGATTCAAACAAATTTTCTTTTACATGCAAGAAATATGATCTTCGATCGGTTTTACAGGGATATTTGTTTGGCGTGATTGGTAGAACTGTAAACGCAAGTAACTAAAACAATTTTTGGGGCAAAGCGGTAAATATAAAAATCAACGCGTAACTCAAATACGTATAATGTTATGAAATTGACATATTCAAAAAAAATGTACGAAGTTGAGTATGATGTATTAACTAAGATCGTCGTTACGTGGGCAAACATCAATAATAAAACGAAGGGCGCGTCGATACTGACCAATACTAAAAAAGACGCGTTTTACGTATTTATAAAGAGTAAATCCGCGTCTCCTCGACATGCGCTCTGACAATTCCTTCCCCTCCCTTCGTTCCTCACTTCGCTCGAGGTCCCTCTAGTAGTCATAGCGTGTAATGTCCGTTCCTGCGCGCTCGAGTTGCGCGTTCGACCAAATTTCGGGAAGCTTAGAAAAAAATTTTCCAGTAGAGAAAAGAGAGATTTCTTAGTGGAAAAGTTTAAGAACGTAAGTAAACAAGAAGAAACGAAAGAGAGAGATTCTAACATATGAGCGAATGTCACATACGCGACTAATCGAGAATCGGCGAGCGTTATGTGGGAAGACGCGATAATTGTCGACGCACGAGCTCCGTTGAAAAAGAAGTGATTATTCCTCGTAGAACAAAATTAAGGTTAAAGCGACTGTTCTTTCGATATCTTAAAAACATTCCTAGGATATCGAATGGCTACTACGTTAATCGAACAATTCGATCTTATGTGACGTATGCGACAAATTCTTTTTCCGTGCTTGATGTTTGAAGGAAATAGAAAGAGATGGAAAGAAAACGAGAAACGAAGTACCAATCTATCTCAAGTCTTTTCATATTTCAGAAGACTTTCCCCCCGTTCAATCGGACTCTATTCGTGAATCATTCTTGTTCGTGGACGGTGTTCTTATTCAATGTCAGTCCTATCCTTGTACATTTTTCGAAAGTTAAAACGTGCCAAGGGGAGTTGTAAAATCGACATAAAAGTCTGTCTCTCGATAGATCGAAAGAGAGACTGTGTGACTATCGTAAGTTAGAAAGGGATGGCAAGCTGTGGCAGCGAATGTCCTTTCTTTCTCTATTTCTACGTCCACTTCTCCCTCCTACTATTCCCACCCTCCTTCTCTTTCTCACTCTTTCCCTCTCTCTCTTTCTCTTTCCCCCTCTTTTTCTCTCCCTCTCTCGCTCTCTCCTCTCTCTCTCTCTTCCTTCTCCTCCTCCTCCTCCGCCTTCTTCCTCCACGTCCCTCAGCGCCCCCTTTCCTTCCATTCGTTCTGTCTCTCTTTGCTTTCAACTTGTCTTTTTCCTCTTCAAGTCTGCATCGCGAAACGTTGAGACCGTCGCGTCCTTACGTATGCGAGAATTTTTGCAAACGAGGTTTCGCGAAATTTACGTGTCATGCCCCACCACTAAACATTTTCATGGATTTTCACGTAAATCCGTAACTATGATGGCGTAGTACCTCTCACTCGCACGCTAATGACGTTTCGTCGTTTCTTCTCAACGCCACCAACAGCTGTTTCGTCCGATTGTCGCCCTCTCGTACACGGTTTGTGTCTCGCAACGTATTACGCGAAGAAAGAAAGAAAGAGAGAGAAAGAGCGAGATGGTAGACGAACGAAGGAAAGTCTCTCTCTCTCTCTCTCTCTCTTTCTTTCTCTTTTTCTTTCTTTCTTTCTTTTTCTCTCTCTCTCTCCCTCTCTCTCTCTCTCTCTCTCTCTCTCTCTCTTGCGGTGCTCTCGTTAACACTGCTCCTCCACTTTTGGTCTATCTTGTAGACTACCTTAAAACTACGTCACTAACGATTTCGATGTTCGCTTTCCTTATCGCTATGATTTTATAACCATTGTGTCGTTTAGTCCAAGTATTTCGCTAGCCTCTCCCATAATCTGTTGAGCGTCCTTTGTTCTACTCAACGCTCGCTTGTGACAGCTCCTGTCAAACGGAGACCAACTTTTCGATTTTTTGTTTCTGTCGCTTCAGGAACGATACCTCGTTTATATTTT
Source organism: Vespa crabro (assembly GCF_910589235.1). Classification (NCBI taxonomy): domain Eukaryota; kingdom Metazoa; phylum Arthropoda; class Insecta; order Hymenoptera; family Vespidae; genus Vespa; species Vespa crabro. The sequence continues at coordinate 3,340,135 of NC_060963.1, forward strand.
ATCTTAGAGACCATCGCGTAAGGATATATATATCTTTTCGATTTTTATCTCGCTGAGATACTTTTCAAAATCTACCCAGTCGGAATTGCACTATGCAGTGCGTTTTCCTTTTATTAAATTTTACATTAACTATTATTCCTATACAGGAATTAAACAATAGTCGTTTAAACGTTCATTATTTCGCAATTCAAATACTCCCATACGGGTGACGTAGTAGAGGGAAGACTTTTTTCTATAGATACGCCAACACTTTCCACGGCATTCGCCTTTTCGCGACTCGCCTCCGTCTTGATCAATTTTCTACGAGGTTAATCTGACGTGTCATCATTTTTTCCAGATTGTGCAAGGATATTAGAACATAAAGGAAAGTAGCAAAGCTTTGTTAATATCTAAAATACTGTGGAAACCCTTTGTGTATGTGCATTATCGAAAGGAGAGGTATTGCAGGTGCATTTTCAGTTGAAAGCATATTTCAACATTTTATTTAGTACAATGAAAAATATTTCATTGAATTTATACTAAATTACGAAGAAAATGGATAAAAGTTTATATATAGTTTCTTTTATATATATATATATATATTTATATATATATACATATATATAAATATATATAAGTGTATGTGTGCGCGTGTGTGTGTGTGTGTGTGTGTGTGTGTGTGTGTGAGAGAGAGAGAGAGAGTGAATGAGTGTGAGTACGAAAGTAAATTAGCAAATATTCTTTAATTAAATATATAATCAGTTATAATCATAATATTGTCCTTTTACAGATCAAAAGTAGGAAGAAATACATTGTTAATTGTTGTGTTTTTTGGACGAACGTGGCTATAGCAAAAATTATGTCAGTATTGAATCAAAGTGGAGAGGATGCAGTGGAGTGTCCATTGTGCATGGAACTATTGGAGGTTGATGATTTAAATTTTTTTCCGTGCACATGTGGCTACCAAATATGCAGATTTTGTTGGCATAGAATACGTACGGACGAAAATGGCTTATGCCCTGCGTGCAGGAAGGCCTATTCTGAAAACCCCGCTAATTTTAAGCCTCTTACGAAGGAAGAAATTGCAAGGTATTCTTTATATGATTAACAAGCTATATCTATGTATATGCAATAATTTAAATGATTTTTCTTTTTTTTTTCTTTTTTTCTTTCTTTTTTTTTCTTTTTTTTCTTTTTCTTTTTCTTTTTTTTTTTTTTTTTTAGATTAAAAGCAGAAAAGAGATTGAAGGATCAACAGCGTAAACAAAGAGTTACAGAAAATCGTAAACATCTAGCGAATGTAAGGGTAGTTCAAAAAAATTTAGTATTTGTAGTAGGATTACCAATGCGATTGGCAGATGCGGATGTAAGTTTTTTCTATCGTCAAAAATGTATAGTTATATCTAATTAATATGAATATTATATATGATAAGTAATAATAAAAAGTGGTAACAATAATAATTACTATAGGTATTAAAGAGACATGAGTATTTTGGAAAGTTTGGTAAGATTCATAAAGTTGTGATCAATCAGAGCACTTCTTATGCAGGGTCTCAGGGCCCTAGTGCCTCGGCATATGTCACCTATCAAGTATGTTTTATTTTTCATATTTATTATAATGACAATATAATATATTGAAAATTTGCTAATATCTAATGAATCTAATAATAGCGCCAGGAAGATGCTCTGCGTGCTATAGAGGCTGTGAATAATATTGTTGTGGACGGACGGACAATAAAAACGTCACTGGGTACAACAAAATACTGTTCACATTTTATGCGGAATCAGGCGTGTCCAAAACCAGACTGCATGTATTTACACGATCTCGGGGACCAGGAAGCATCGTTTACGAAAGAGGAAATGCATCAAGGGAAACATCAGGAATATGAGCGCAAACTTGTGCAATCTTTACATGCTCATGCATCTGCATTACAGCGGTAACAATATACGAATTTATTGCTTTGATGACAGGTTAAATTAAAATATATATAATACAATTAAAATTTAACATTATTATTATATAGAAAACCAACACCATCACCACCTGTTACAAGTAGTATTGGTCGAGAAAATGGAACTACGAATTCACAAGCCAAGGAAGCATGGCCTTCGTTACAACCAGGACAAACGAATAGTAAGAATTTGTTTTAATAGATAATATTAAAATTGGAAATATTTATAGAGAATATGTTTATTATTTAACATTGCAATTTGTGTTTAACGATATTTACACTTTACAGATACACAAACGAATTGTAAAGAATCATCACCACCTACCCAAACAACTTCACAGCAGCATAGCATAATTAATGGTAGCAGTCTTACCACTCAGCAAACGCATATATCATCTGGAGGTCCTATGCATCAACAGAATAACAATAATAAAGGGGAAAATGGTATGGGTCTACGCAGAGGCAAAAGTAATAGTGAAAGTAAGGCACAAGCAGCGCGAAATAAACATAAAAATTGTCAAAACAAAGAGAAACATAGCACTCGAACAACGTCACGTTCTGAATCAAGCTCAATTAGTGTACAAAATAATGTGCAACCACAAGTGAATGGTCAGAAGGATATAAGAAATTTTTCAGCTGAAACGAATAGTGATGTATTGCAGAAGTTAGGCAATAAGTGTAAGGTTGATCAACAGCAGCAGCAGCAGCAACAGCAGCAACAGTCTAACAAAATTTCTAAACCGGCGCAACAACCATCTAATGAACTTAAAATAAATGGTGTAATTCAAAATGGGGAACGACGACATTCGGATAGTGAAACAGATCAACAACGAGAAGGTAGTACACCAGCTAGTACAATTTCAAGTTCAGAAGATTCTAATGTAAATCATCAAGTGGAACAATTAGTGGAATCAAGTGAGGAGAACAATGGTGCTGCAATTTTAGGTGAGTTCCTTATACTCGTCGTCATTTCTTTATGTATCGACCTTTTATTTTTAAATTGAATTGATTAAAGCAAATGTACGTGTGCAGATAAATCAAAGATATATAAAAAGGTATAATTACAGTCAGGTTTTAATCTTTGATTTAAAAAATATATTATTTAAAATAGTAGTGTAATATGTTATAATGTATTATTAAAGTCATCTTTAAAATTTAAAATAATAAGATGTGATGCCTTGCCTGATTAATAACAGTTATAGGAGATTTATATAAAATACCTTTAGATTGAAGTAGCGTGTATACAAGTCTCATTTAAAAAATAGTGTTAATAGTTTTGTTATAAATGTTTTATAAATTGTTTTTAAATATACAAATATTGCATGATTGTAGATTATCTCATATATTTTCTCATCTGTTATAATATTTATAAACTTTTGCGTAAAAAAAAAACATAAGTAATTTTATAGTTATTAAAGTTGAACATCTCTATAAATATTACGATACATAGCTTTTCTCACTGTGTAATTATCAAAAATTAATACAATGTTATAAGAAAATATATATATATATATACATTACAATGCATAAGTAATTATGTGAGAATAGATGAAATATTTATAATGAGTTGCAAAAAGTTCAGATTGTGAATTTTGAATTAATATAGATATTGATATATGCCAAAATAAAGAGAATTCTTGAAAACGAGAAGTAGCTGTTTGTTGTATTTTTGTATACACTTAATTTTATCCTTTTTACAAAATTTCATAAGAAACATAAATTTATACAACACTTGCCCAGAAGAACGTTTATCTTTGTATATCTTCTTTAATTTGGATAAATTAAAGAAATTATGAGTTATATGAAATACACACACACACACACACACACACACACACACACACACACACACACACACACATGCATATATTTCAGCACTTATTGGGAAAAATTAATGGCAGTGATAGGTATTACTTTAACAGATTTAGTATTAATTTCTGGGTACGTGTATGTATATTTTAATTTTGGTGGCTGAGAGGTTATTAGAAGCTGTTTATTCTGGCATTCTGATAATCAATAAATAAATGACGTCTTGATCGCGTCTCGTAGTGTAGCGCTATGTGCGTATCGTGTCTAGGTTCATCACCTGCTAGCACAAACTCATCGCAAGGTGCCAATCAACAGCCACCACCAGGGCTGCATAATGGGTCTCAAATGCAACTTAATCACCGGTCAATCTTTCAGGCGGACAATAATAGTTTCTTCAGTACAAATACCTTCCAGAAAATATCTACAGCCGCCTCAGTCACATCCAATTCCTTGGCAGGCATGTACAATAAATTTTTTTCATTAGAGTTATCATAAATTTATTTATAAAACTTGTAATAAATATCATCTGTAATTTTATACATTAATTATTTACTTTCTTCGTACGTTTTTGTTAAAATGAAATGTATTCTTTTTTTGTATATAGGAAATACAAATTTGGATTGGCCGAGTACAGGCTTGGCTTCCATTCCTGATTCTTTACCAACAGTTCACTCAAGTGAAGATTGGCAAGCAGCATTTGGTTTTCATCCTGAATCTACGCGATCAAATCACATTGTACGAAAGATTAGTCCTTCCAATTCACCACGAGTAACTTTCAACTCTGAAGACTTTGCAGAAGAGGAAGTGTATAGTAATTCGCAGTATAATGCAATCTCAGAATCCTCAGGCACCTTTGCAACTAATTTACTTGTTAATTCACCTGCATCTAAATTTATGGCAGACTTCCAGCAAAATTCATTACAACAAAGGCTTGCTATGCAAGTTAGTGATTGTATATTTTTTATATTTTATGAGATATACTGACTCTAGATAACTAACTCTAAATTGAATATTTCAAAGGCACAACAAAATCAAGAAAATTGTGAATATATCAAACAAAACGGACATGCAACTTTAAAAGAAGTTCAAAATCATCATGAATCTGGATCTGATGTAAAAGCAGACGACGATTTAGGCTTTGATCCTTTTCATGAAACGCAAAAAGCACTTGCAGAGTTAATGGAGAATGAAATGCAGTTACAACAACAAAGATTATTTCAACAACAACAGCAGCAACAACAACAGAGAGAACGAGAAGAGCAAAGCAGGGTACAACATCAACAAAGTCTTGCTAATCTTGGTCAGCAGCACTTTCCACAGGTGAAAAAATTTTAATGAATAATCTACAATTTCTTTATAATATATATATATATATATATTACTAAAAAATAATCAATATGTTATTGGTCATATGTTTGTAATTTTAATGAAAAGTTTTAAAGAACATTACAATTTATATACATATATATAGATCTGTAAAATATTTAACAGAATATTTAACAAATATCATAAAATTATTTGAAGTTAATTTAAATAGATAATTATCATCCTAGGTTGCACATATAGCACATCTACAGCAACAAGCGCAGCACTTGCAAAATTTGCAAGTTCTTCAACAATCGCATTCCCTCCTGTCTCGTCTTCCGCAGAATCTTCTACAAAGTGGCACACAGAGTCCTGCTCAGAATTCTGTAACAGCTGCTAGTCTGGCACAGCGCAGTCGTCTCCCTCCGCCAGGTTTCCCTGGCGCAACCCCAAATCACATGAACTCTTTCGGTCTTGGTATACCGCGGCCTGCCCCTACAAACAATGCCCTCACGGGTTAGTGTTTCTCCAATTTTTCCAACATCTGGAATCATAGCCCACAGTGCGTGAATTTACATACGTATGAATACATAATGTCTTCATAAAATAAATAATACATTTTGTAAGTTTAATGGTAAGCATAGCAACAAAAAAAAAAAAAAACAAGAAGAAAAGGAATTAAAAATGTATATATAACAAGGAATTATTTAATTTAGTTGTAGAATATTATAATATAATTTCAGATTGAACATTTTCAAAATATGCATTTCCAAGGTTACGAATAATTAATCAATTTGGATTATATTAAACTTCTCCTTTTTAAAATACATTGAATATTTAACTAAATATTTAAGCACTATAAACATTGTTTTATCAGTCCAATTTCATTCAAAATTGACTTTTATTGTGTACACACATTTATCTGAAGATAGTAGTAAAATTGTATTCATAAATGATTCGTCTAGTATGTTATTTACAGGAACACAGCCATCACAGCAAAGTGCGTATCTTCCAAATGGAAATCCTCTACTCAATACACAAGGTAAAATTTTTTCTAATTTATAAGCATGTAATTTTTTAATGCATTTTATTAAAATGTTCTCATTGTTACTGGAGTAGGTATCGGTAAATGCGCAGGCGATACTGTTTACACATTAAAAGATTGGTGTGAGATAAGTAGCCAACAACAACAACAACAATTTCATCATCAAGCATTACATCAAAAAGGGGGATGGAACAACTTTGGGCCTATTGCAGACTGGACTTCAATTGATCCAGCTATTGTTAGTTCATCTAGGCCTCTTCCATTCCAAACTACTAGCACGTGGCAATTTCCACATGTACATCCTTCTCACACAGTATCTCACAATGCGCAACAGGTTACGCAGCTATAAATATAATTTGTGAAATTAATTATTATAAATTCTATATGTGTATAGTATGTATATATATATATATATATATATATATATATATATATATATATGTATGTATGTATATATGTATGTATAATATTTAATATACGTACCGCTAATTATAATGAATAATTTTATTTTATAGGAACAGAACGCACCAGCTCAGCATTGGGCAATGCAACCACCGCCAGGCTTTGCTGCGCCTGCAACTACAGGGCAACTAAGTAATCAACAAGCAAGCACAGCTGCACAGCCGCACACCAAACTTATCTCTGCAGGATCAGAAATTGAGAGTATGTTTAATTCTCGTTTATGAAGTATTTGTTTAAAAAAAAAAAAAGTCATATGAATATATATATTTATATTACAGATTTATAAAGATTACAAACACACCAAGTCTACAAATGACGTGGTGAAATATTCGTATCTGATGAAATGAAAGCTGGCAAAGAAATTAACACGACAGTCTGTAACGTATGTTTTCTTTAACATGTGTTTACATTTGCCTTCAGCTATTGTATAATTGCTGCAGTCTTACTGTAAAAGCATTTCTTATGAGAAACGAAAGAAATAGCATATTTTGTTGTGAATAATATGGAAAAGTTCTGAAAAATATTTTTTTTTCCTGATATTACTAAAAAATCGAATATATATTAAAATTTTAATATTAATTCTATTATCATATGTCAGATTTTAAATACACATATGAAGCAAACCATAAGTAATTTAATAATTAAAGTAATCCAAATATTTCTAAGAGCATATTACAATTTTCACCAACTTCATTTACATTTTAATTGTTTAATTGTAAAAGTATAATATGTTTTGAAAAAAATTATCGGTTCTTATTAATTGAAGTTTATCAAAATGAAAGTTGAACAGAAGTAGTATACACATCGACTTCGAAAGAGATCAATATTTCTTTATTTGGAATATTATTATATATATATATTTGCATATTATTATGTGCAATTCTCTTTCACTATTTCATAGATTGTTGATTAATATAATGGAGACGTGGATACTCAGATATGAGCCAATAGCGATTTATAACTTGATTGAGTTATAAAAATACGTTAATTTAATATTTAATTAAATGTCAGACCTATCAGCTTTATTATAAGTGGTATAGGATTTGTAATCAATGTAAAGTTAATTTATAATCGCATACATAAAGTCATATTAAAGGAAAGATGCAGTAATAACATTATCTTGAAGGATTAAACAAAATATTACGTGTGCGGAATATAGAAAACTACGGTGCGACTGTCGAGAAAATTAATATGAAAGGGCCATATCTCAGATCACAGGTGTATAAATACGAACTCAATAATACCTGAAATGTCTGACCGATAGTAATACAATACAAATTGCTATGTTGAATGGTTTACTTTAACAGCAGATTGTGTTAAACATCTGCTGCCTTAACGTGAATAACACAACACGATACATATACAAGAGAATGATTGAGATAATGAACATATGATTATTATAAATTTAACTGATTTAAGGTAATCAAGAAATATACGATATGCGCAAAAAATGATTACAAACATGATATTCAATTTTCTACATCCTCCTGCTTCCTTTATATCCATATCATGTATTGTGCTCATTGATTTTCTTATAATTTTTTATGTGTATATATATATATATATATATATATATATATATATATATATATGGATATATATATATATATATATATATCCATATAGTCTTTTTAACATGTATATAAAGTAACATATGTATATACACACAAAATACGTTGCGTAGTAGAATATTTATTTACATTACATGTAGTAAAATTATAAATATTATATTTTCTACATGTAAAATTTCATTTATAAAAAGAAACTACACACAATACAGTGACATTAAATTTGATTTTATTTATTTCTTAATATATAAATAACAAAATATCTTATTATATATATATATACATATATATATATATATATATATATATATATATATATATATATATGTATGTATATATATATATATACATATACGATATATCACCATTCATTATCTTGTATACACAGATTGAAATTTTGTATATTTAGGAAATAACATGATATACAATCTTGTATGTATTTGTAGAATAGCAATGTGAAAAGACCATTATAATTAATAATCTATATATTGGTTATGAAAAGTAAAAAAGAGGTTACTTTCCATATACATATAACGGTTAATCTGAATAATATAATCGTAAAACCATGATCTATCTCGGATTTTATCCACACAATATTTACACTCTATTACAGCAAGTCTTTACTAAACGTGACGTGTATACATATTCATGCACAGAAACAATTGTTAATATCATTCTGTCAAAGTGCATTCTATCTTTTACATTCTTTAGGGTTCTTATTGATTTCATTTTAAGATGTATTAACACAACTAAGCAATAAGTTTTACTACAATGATAATTACTGCAATAAAGCTATAGTATATCAATGATTTGTATGAAATATAAAAAATTTTCTCAATTGCCAATTGGGTTGGCGTCGGTATCTGATGTATCATCTACTTTATTATTTGTTCTTTTTTTTAAAGCCCTACGAGTTAAGCCCCAAAAAACTTTAGGTTTCAAATTATTTTTTACTGCTGTATATTTCCAACCCACATGAGAAAAACAGATATTACAACTTGCTGTTGTCCAGGCATATCTATAGAAACAAATAAATTATTTATAAATAATCCCATAATTTTTAGCAAAAAGAAATTATATTAAATATTTATCTCCTTACCCCGGAAACCAACTATAATCCGTTGAATATGTATCCATATTAAGCCTTAATCCTTCTGCATGGTAGACAGTTATTGTTTCAAATATAACACCATAGCCATTACAATACGTACTTTGAAGGCCATCCTTACTCATTGGAAACATATTTGATTGATGGGTCATGAAATTATCACAATGTATACAAACAAATGATCTATCCTAAAAAATATAAGTTTTCTTCAGCATATTAGTTCATATGAACACACTTTCTGTGCTTCATATTTTTATATATAAATTTCATTATATTACCTCAATAAGAAATTTTATTTCTCTTTGTAACCTTGCAATAGCACAATCATAATTTAATAAATCAATTCTTTCATCATCATCAATTAATACATTTTGTGCAACCCAAAATGATAATTCAATTGGATCTTTAGGTATGTTACAACCTCCTACAAAAGTATTAATACATTTAATAAAAGAATAATATTTTCAAATAATTGGAACTGATTATTCAATTAAAAATACTAACGTTTTTCAAGAAATTGTAAATGATGCTGTATTTTCAAAGACAATCTCAAAGGATCATACTGTTTATATACCCAAGATGGCCATGGAGTTATCGTAGAATCAATTTTCTCAACAAAATCTTGCTGTTTCCATTCTTTTTGAGTAATCGGTCGTATTCGTAAATAATCTAATGAAGTTAAACGATAATCCAAGAATGGATGTTTCAAAGTAACTTCTGGTAATATTTTAACATTTGCAGAAACTATATCATAGCCCTAACATATATGAATATATATGTATTAACACATTTGAACGTAATCTTCTCCTATGTAAGTATTACATATGGATAAAATATTGTTGTTAATGTAACTTCACAAACCTTCATTATAATACATATTATTTTGAATCGCTGTCTACCCTTCGCTTTTAGTCGAAAACTTCTTCCTATTAGATCACCATCATAATATTCATAAACTTCAGCTGTTGTGCCTACACGTACCGTCTTACCATTGTTCGAACATATGACACCAAATATATGATCTCTTCGAATGCAGGTTTGTAACACATTAGTAATTTCTATACTTTCTGAATTAATTGGTAATGTTTGTCCAGGAAATAAAATAATAGAATTCTTAATTAACAATGGCAAATTCTTGTAAATGCCATCATCTAGCAATGTTCTTCCTCTGAGTTCTTTTAAATTATTCCCTAAGTACTATTAACATACAAATTATAATATATTGTTTCTTTTAGAAAGAAAAAAGAAAAAGAGGAAGGAAAAAAAAGAAACAACTTACAGAATGTGTGGTTGGAAGGGCCAAGTCAAAAGTATTCTCAAAAGGTATTGTTACTTCTTCGGGTTCATCATTTTCTGAATAAAGAAATTGCAGAACAAAAAAAGTTATTACAGGAATATTGATATAATATTTAAAGAAACAAAGAAACAAACGTGTATCATTATTTTTAATATTAATCAAAATCAATCAAATTAAGGTAAACGATAATAAAAGAAAACTAAAGAATAAATTATTAAAGCATTATTTATCTACGAATTTGGAAAATGTAATTAATAATCGTAAATAAAATATAGACATATACGTATGTGTGTATATATATATATATATATGCACAAACACACATATATGTACATATGTAAATTATCAATATCAAAGATTTTTAAAAATAATATACCCAATACTTGAAAATCGTCTGAATCACTGGAACTTTCTCTGATTGCAAGATCCATTGTACTCGTCGATTATATCGCTTACAACAGAGGCTAGAAAAAATGAAAAGAAATAAAACAATGAAATATTAGACAATAGATATTTTTTTATCGAAAAAGTAGAAAATTTAACGTAGAAGGGTTATGTATATGTTTACATATTATCATTTACTTCGACTGCATTCAACGGGAAAATATTTGGAAATACTTGTTAGGTGGCAGTAGAAATATTCCACTAATGTAATCAAGTTTTATAAAGAGCTTAATATATGTATATGATATCCTAAACTATATTGTATATATGGATAAGAATGAAAATAGTTGACATTGGTGTTATTGCGAATACGCAAAAAGAAAATCATATATTTTATAGAAATATCTAAACACTTTGATCACGCCAATCAGAATTTGTCGTTTATTGAATCGATTATTGTAAAATATTGATCAATTAAAAATAAAATTGCGTTTCGTTAATGTCAAATGTCACTTGTAATAAATGCTTTAAAAAAAAAAAAAAAAAATTAATAGATCAAATATTTACATTAGAAATGGCACGATTCGTTATTTCGTAAACGTGTAATGAGGTTGACTTTCTAGATATAGATGACTTGTTTAGGTAAGATTATTTAGCACAATATGGCCGTGGCCAGTAAGTCGATGTGTTTTTGTCATCGTAAAATCTTTGACAAAACGGCGGGAATGATTTTTATTAATTAAAACGTTTATTACTGTGCATCAATAATGAATGGATTGATCACAAGAAGGACAAATAACGATAATACGTATGGTATAAATGAAAAAATTCGTATAAAATACAAACAACACTTGTTGGACGATCGAACATTGGAACAGGTGGTGTACGTCAAACAATTATTAATAAAAAAATTTAACTTATCGAACGACAGAAATGTTTCAAAAAGAAAAAACATAAAATAGAGAAGTAGACGTATATATATATATATATATATATATATATTCTCAGGAATTATTTTCATGAAGAAACATATTATTTTTATCTATAAAATGGAATTGATATTATCGAATCGAAAGATAATAAAAAAATTCGATGGATAACGAAATAATGAATGAGCGAATTATATGAAATATTTGAGATTTTATCATTTAATTAATTAAATATTCATCGATCGAAGGGTACAAAAGATATGTCATTGTGCATTGTAAATTATTGCAATGTAGGATTAAGGAATAGATACTTCGGTGATAAATGAAGTTAAAATACATCTGAATTATTATGGAAGCTGTATGGAGGAGCTTCAAGTTCAAATATATTCTTATTTGTATCTTTCTTACCTTCATCATGTCCTGCTTAATAAGTATTGTTCCCATCAATATTGGTAAATATATTACTTATTAATATATATTTAGTACATAATATATATTCAATGTGAAAAGGAAACATTAATCTATTTCATTAATATTATAGACGAATGTAAATGCGAGAATGATGTTTTGATTAAGCAATACAATACTCATAAACAAAATATTAAATTGCATAAAAAGTCTGAAAGATCAAAGTACAAGTTAGCTATTCTTGTACCATTTAGAGATCGTTTTGATGAACTATTAACATTTGCAATACACATGCAAGAGTTTTTAGATAAACAAAATATAAACTATCATATATTTATATTAAATCAGGTAGATCATTTTAATAAAATTGAATTATTTAAATTTTGTGTTGAAGAATCATTTTAGAACTATTTCGTATGTTGCAGTTTGATAGATACAGATTTAATCGAGCTTCCCTTATTAATGTTGGCTTTCTTGAAACTAGTAAAGATTTCCATTATATAGCCATGCATGATGTTGATTTATTGCCATTAAATGACGAATTATTATATGTATATCCTAGTAAAGGTCCTTATCATATATCATCTCCAGATTTGCATCCTAGGTATCATTATTCCACATTTGTTGGTGGTATATTACTTATTAAAAGGTAATTATAGATTAGATAATTTTATTATCTAATGAATATTTATTATTGGAAAATACAAAAAATACATTGACAAATTTACAAATTTATTATCGAAAAATAATGTTGAATTTTTAAAAATTCATGTCTTTCTTTTTTTTTTTTTTAGAGAGCATTACATGCAAGTTAACGGTATGTCTAATAAGTACTGGGGTTGGGGCCTTGAGGATGATGAATTTTATGTTAGGTTGAAAGAAGCTGGCTTAACTATTACTCGGCCTCAAAATATATCCACAGGAACACATAATACATTTAAGTACGCTTCAATATTATATTATAAATGATAAATTGAATTTCTATGTTATGTATAATACTAATTAATAGACCTTACTGATAAATGTCATTATGTTGCTATTTCAGACATATTCATGATAGAAATCATAGAAAGCGTGATATGATGAAGTGTTATAATCAGCGGGAAGTTACTAGAAAACGAGATAGAGAAACTGGTTTAAGTAATATCTCATATAAAATAATAAGTAGAATTAAAATGACAATTGCAAACACATCATTGACTGTACTCAATATTTCTTTGATGTGTGACAAGTCTAGTACACCTTGGTGTGAATGTGATAAAACTAGTGTTTCGAAAGATGCAAAACCAAAAGAGAAAAAAAAAATAATTAATAATAATACTAACAACGATAATAATAATAATAATAATAAAAACAAAGGTAAATCCGATACAGCATTGTAATTATATTATTATTGTACTAAAAAGAAATTACAAATCCCATTACAATTATATTGAACACTGTGTTTTTTATAATTTGTATCTTTAAAATATAATGAAGTTTTGTCCATGCAGAAGAGGAAACATTTTTATTTAACTTTTAATCGGAAAATTTTAATTAAAAAGTTATCTTTTATGTATCAAACGTTTAGATCAGTTAACTATAACTTACATGTTTTATACAAGGGATACAATAATATAACATACAACAGATGATCTTTAAGAATATCAATTTAATTAACTAAGATTCACTAATCAAATGCATATTTATCATACAGGCGACATAACATGTAAATTTTATACTGTTTGTACACATTATTTACATTTAAAATTATTCTCATGATCGCATTTTACAATAAATAATACTCACAAATGCTTAATGGTTATTATACAATGACAAGGAACAAAGTGTTCAAATATTAAAACCTATGTTTCCATACATCTAAATCTGCAATGAGTAAAAAAAGAGAAAATGAATGATTGAATATTATATAATATATATGTGGCTACATGACAGCACTCAATTGTTCCATAAAATGTTTCTTAAGTTCATGCGAAGTAAAGTCATCACCATCATTATTTTCATTAAAAATATCTTGAACTGTTCCAGTTATTGTTTCTGTAGTATTTAAATCTGTTGGTTTATTATCTGATTCCAGTATATTGGTATCTTTTATATCTACTTCTGTTTCATTATTTAAACGTTGTACATCTTTTATTAATGGTTTCTTTTTAATATCTTGATTTGTTTCATCATTGCTTTGCCCTTCTGACAAATTAGTATTAAGAAATTTTTTTAAAGCTGTTAATGGAGGTAAAGGAAAGCCATAGTCAATCAATTTAATATAACCATCCTTTCCACAATCTTTCCTAATTGTCACAGCTGTTTTTAAAATTTTTTCTGAAAATTCTCCTTTACCACTATCAATTAGCAATTCATTGAACCAACTCATTTTTTCATCTAATAACTTTTTTCTCCTCATCACTGTTTGCATATTTAACATCTTTCTTCTATAAGTATTCGTATTTTTTTCTGCCCTTTCAAGATATTTAGAGGCTTTTTCTAACTTCCAATTCAATTCTTTTATCTGATCATCTTTTTGTTTGATGTGTCCTTCTAATTTTCTTTTTTGTTGAGATTCTAATGTCATAGTTTTCATTAATTTCTTATTAACTACCTCCAAATAATTCACCCTATTTGATAAATCTTCAATTAATCTCTGTTTTGATTCTAAACTTTTTTTATTACTAATTAATGACTGTGTAGATACTGCTCTTGTATTTAATTTATTTGTTAACATTTCAACCTCCTTTGTTTTATTTTGTAACAATTTACTTTGTTTCCTTAAATTATTTTCCATTCCTTTAAATACAATTAATCGATTAGTTAATTTCTGAATTACTTCTTCTTGCATTTTTGATCTCTGCTGCAGCAACTCATATTCACAAGATATGTCATGTGCAGTTAATTTTCCTAATTGTTCCATTTTATTAGTACTATAATTGATTGTTTGAGAACTATTACATAAATTAAATATCTTTTTCTCTAATGGTGTAGAATTTGTAGAAAGATTATTTTTCTGAGAACCACTAACCGATTCTATTTTCAGATTAACTGTTTCAGTATTATTAGTGGATACAGGGTTTCTTCGTAAAAAGCAATCTTTATTTTTTATTGTAAGATCTTCGTGATTGTTACATAATTCTTTTGTAATGTTATGTAAATTTATAGGATAATCTTTCAGCTTTATAACAGATGTAACTATAGTTCTATGATCGTGCTTTTCACAAGAATTATGAACTTCTTGAAAATTATGATTTGCATTATCTTGTGTAGTTAGCTCTTGAACAATATCACATACATCATTAGGATCACCAGTTATTTTAATCGTAAATTCTGTTTTTTCCATTTGTCCATGATTATTGTTAGTTTTTGTATTTCTTTTGTCATTGGTTTTCATATCAATCCCTGTATGTTTATCTGTATTGTTATCTGAAATATCACTGTTATGTGTAAAGTTGATATCTTGTTCGGATGTACTACCAATTGATTTTTTTATGGACTTCATTATCTCTTCTCTAGTTCTTCTTTTACGTTTCATGGCTGCTCTCATATTTGGTATAACATGTACTTCATCCTTACCAAAATTTTCCTCAATATCTTCATTATAGACTTTTTTCTCTTCTTTGATACAAAGAATACCATCCACATTTAATACAGAATCTGTAATTTCATGAGGATTTGTAAATGAATTATTAATGCATGAAACGGACTGAGAATTATCCACCTTTTCATCTCCACTTTCAGTACCAAAAATGATTTCAACATTTTCTCTATTATCAATAAGAATATCACCTATTTCATGCTTTATAGGTTCTTTGTAATCCATTCCTGTTGCTGAAAGAATTTTATTATTGATATCGTTTAAATTTATTTCCGTATTTCTTTCTGTATCATCTTGTTTTTTAGTGATACAATTAATTCTATTATTTTCTGAATAATCTTCATCATTCATACTTCTTCCATCACAGATTTGTTTCAATTTTTCTTCTATATCATCGTAATTATCTTCAAATTTGCCGCTTGTATTTTCAGACTTAACTTCTGTTTTAACATATAAATTTTCACTATTGTTTAGTGCTAGGCCTTGGTCACCATTAGTGTTGCCACTAATTTTATCACTTTCATTTATATGCGACATAGTATTGTTTTTTTTCATAAAATGATCTGTTTCTGTATTACATTCATCCGAGACTAGAATTATACCATCTTGAGCATTGTTAGCAGCCACATGATCTTGTATATGATCACTATAATTATTCCTTATTTTGGTCATTTGATAAACATTATCGTGAGTTTCAAATGCCAAAGATTGAGAAATTTCATCTGTGTCTTGAAAATCAGAATCTTTTCCTTCAATATTCCCAGTTGAAGAACATTCTGTATCAATTTCAAGATATTCCATGTTTTGACTACTTTGACAATCCTTTTCCTTTTTTGTATGAATTAATTTCTTACGTTTTTTTGGAGACTTTCTAGTCGACGTTACAGTGAAAATAGAAGGTATAGCATTTTTTTTTAATCTTATCCTACCACTTTGTGTAATAGACCATTCTTGTGGTTCAAAATGTACATGACAAAGAAAAGAATTGTTTGAAGGCTTCCAATCTGCCCTAGCTACACGCTCTTGCCAAATCTTTCTTAATTTGGGATCACGAGGAAAACATTTCATAATATAGCCTTTCTCACTGCGATTATTGCAGCCAACTGCTGCGCAACCAGGCATTTTTAAACATCCAAAAATATAGTTGATTTGAAGATAATTTACTTGCAAATAGCCTACAAAGAATATTTAAATAAAAATTTAGTATCTTTAGGAAAAATTATATATATATATATAGACACATACACACACAGAGATAAATCATTACCGAATCATTATAAACTATTGAGTCCTTTTTCTTTTGTGTGTGTAGAATTTTTTTCTAGTAATATAATAAACAGATGATGTACTATCAAGTAATTTTATGTAATTAAACTTTGTACACAGAAACTCGTTTACACATTTTTAACTTCACCATGTCAAATGAATAATAAACATTACGTGAAACGTGTGATCATTTATCGATAAATTAGCACGTCTATTATTATATTTGATTTTAATAATGCAACTTACACGGTTATTTAACCGTATAAATTATTTAACAAGATTTATCTTAACATAGGACGCGATCCAGTCGGCAGTCAATTATGTTGACATAAAAGAGAAGCTACCAACAAAGTGAACACTTAGATATACTCACAGTTCTGAAATCTTATTATTATATTTGTTCAATAAAAATAGAGTATTTAGAGTCTCTATTTATTAATTATAATTCGATAGTACTGTTTAAAGATTTTCATAATTAATTCGAAAGGTTAAGGAACTTGAAAATTCAACGCGCAAATTATATATCACCGAGTATCGTCGAGCGAAGGGTAACGTTAGATTTCGATAATTTATCGATAGTCTATACAAGCGTACTATCGATAACGAAACGCGATATATTCGAAATTTTATCGATTTATAATGCGAAAAATAACACATACATTTTTAATTTCTTATGAATCGTTTTATTGCCGATTGTTTATTCCTTACAGTAAATTTATTTGTTTGATATTACAATTTGTATCTTTCTTAACTTCATATATATATATATAAGTATAATAACGTTAACACGATATTCAATGGTTTTTCCCTCTCCCTCCCCATCAAGAGTTCTGTTCATTTCAAAGTGCATATACTAAATGTATATACATATATATTTTATAGTTATAATAGAGGAACATGTTAGATACAAATTAAATTCAATTTTTTTTTTTTTTTTTTTTTTTTTTTCTTGAAAAATATCGATAATCAGATTTTGAACGTTCATCGTTTTACAAGTTTTTCTAGTTATTTTTTATCTTGATTCGAAACACCGTTGAAACACGTGCTTCCGGTGTCATATGTAAGCAGCGCCACTAATTCTAGGGAAAATGATTTGATTGAGTCCGTTTTGTAATTAGTTACATGCAAAGATACGATGGCTAAATATTTAATACAAATTATTATAACTGGAACGCAAGTTATCGGTAAAGCTTTTATACGAGCAATACGTCAAGAATTAGCAGCAAGTGAAGAGGCTGCACGTAGAGCCGGAGGAGGTGAAAGAGGTGCACGACATGCAGCCACTAACCTACGTACAGGCATGACTTTGAATGAAGCATTACGTATTCTTAACGTAGAACGACCTGATCAAACGGAACTAATTGAACAAAATTATAAATATTTAATGGAGGCAAATGACAGATCCAGAGGTGGGTCATTTTATTTACAATCTAAAGTTGTCAGAGCAAAAGAACGCATCGACGAAGAAATGAAATATCAACCACCATCTCCAAATATAAATTCAACTAAACAAGAAGCTTCTAAAACGTTCTAGTATACTTACCTATAAATATAAATTCTTCTATTGAATTCTAGGAATCTGTACATATTATGATATATAATACCATTAATAAATACTACGAACTCTGTGATTATTTGAAATAGAGATAAACACAGTAGGACTTATTTTTTTGTTTGTCATACAGAAGATATTACCTTTTAAATAATTGTAATCATTTATAATGAAATTCTAAAAGGTTATTCTATTTTACATGATACATACATAAATATTTTTCAATGGAAGCCTTTTTTCTTTCTCTCTTTTTTTTTTTGTTTTTGTTTTTTTTTTGTTTTGTTTTTATAGATATCTATATAAATAGTTTATGAATATACAAATACCTCAAAAATCATGGTGTTTTTCATAAAAATACACCAACGTTAAATTTAGTGTGTATTAAAAAAGTAAAAATTTTCTCTACTTATAGTTAGACAATATTTAGAACTTTATATGAAATAATTTATATTCAAGAGATATATTGTTTTCTTGATAGTCTTTTAGATATAAGTACTCGCTCTTATACGAATACTTTCAGGTACATTTGTAAAACCTTAATATATTAATCCTGCTACCTTTGCATCTTGGGGATCTATTCTATTTTGTGTTTGACGAATAGTTAGTCGTTCTTGGTTATGTCTTACTGACCACAAATTTGGTAAATGTTGTGGCTTCATGGTGGTTAGAAAATGTTCTCTCCAAATTCTTTCTAATTCTACAAGACCGCCTTCCCTTTCTTCAAACCATTGAACTACCTGTAATGTATAATCATATATTATTTAATATTAAATTCATTTTATTAATTTTTATTTTTATTAAAAAAAGAAAAAGAATGTACTTTTAAGCCATGTGGTTGTTGTTTTGATTGATTAATTGATGAAGACAGAGCACTTTTCAATTCTTCATCCAATGAATTAAGCAGATTTGGAGTAATTTCTTGCTGTCCTGCATATTCTAAGATAATATTTGTAAGTTCTTCTTGTCGTTGAAGTGGTAACATTGGTTCATTACGTAAAGCTTTAATAGCACAATGTAATTTCTTCCAATTTGTATGAGTAAGTGGACCTGCTAGAGGAGCATTGCACATATCTGCAAGCTTTCTTCTGAGCTGCAGATCATGACTTTTGCTATTCTCATGACATGTTGGACACAATAATAATACATCGTGAGATTGATGAGCTTTCATTACCACTAGAAAAGATTTTTTTGTATATAAATATTTTGTTACATATTATTAATGTAATATATTAAATATATTTTATTTGAGTGCAATAAATTTATACAAATTTATTCCACTCATACATTTTTGTACCAGGTGATAACTTACATGGGAAATATTTGCGATATTCTCTTGGTACTACATTTTTTCGAATAAAGTTTTCTGAAGCACCACAAACAACACATTGATTAATTTTGATTTGTGTATAATATTGACCAACTTCTCCTAATGCACGTCCTGATGGTTCAAATTTCAATCTTACTGTAAAGGGTTGTTCTTCAACAACATCTGCTAAATTTTTCTTTATATACCACTCTGCTTTTTTACGGTCACATGTACACAATATATCTCCATCTGGTGCTTGTAAATAGCAATTATGATATAATGGTTTTTTTCTTATAGGTATATTACTTTCATGTTCATTTATATTTAAACTTAATCCTTCGTTAGTTACGATATTATTTATAATATTTTTGTGATATTTATTAATACCATTGTTATTATTGGAAGTTATATTTGTTTTGTGACCCTTGAACCTTGAACATGTATTATCAATAAATATTTCTAATAAATAGTCAAATACATAATATTTGTATATAATATTTTACTTGTAATTAATGCTTTTGCTTTTTAGATAATAAGATTTATCACCTCATATCAATTAATCCCGCAGGTAAACCATGAAATTTCATGGCATCATCTTTAAACCAAATCTTCCATAAATATATCACAAATTTCTCAACTAATGATAATTTTTCTTTAGCTTCTCGCATTATCTGTTAAAAAAAAAAAAAAAAAAAAAAAAAAAAAAAAAAAAAAAAAAAAAAAAAAAAAAAAAAAAAAAAAAAAAAAAAAGAAAGAAAGAAAGAAAGAAAGTAATTATAATTTATATAAAATATATATAAAAAAATATTTTTACCTGATGATAAATAAGAATGGATGCCATGGCATCACAAGCAGCATAAGCTACTTGATCGTCAGAAAGAGTATCCGCATCCCAATCACCACATCTCACTTCTATTAATTTTTCTATTTTTGTACCGAGATATTCTAAACACATTGCTGCCAAACTTTTAGGAGTAGGAAGTTGAAAGCACTCTGCTAATCTTCTTAAATCAAGAGTACCCAAAACAGCACATCCATGATCTTTTATTATTTTCTGTCCATCTTCAAATGGAGCTACACCAACCTTAAGTATACGCTTACTAGCTAGTAATTCCTAAAAAAAAAAAAAAAAAAAAATTCATATATAATTATAATATTATTATTTAAAATATTACTTGTTATATCATTTCAAGGTAATTATATAAATACCTGTAATCTTGGAGGAATGAATCCAATTTTATTAATACGAAATAAAGCACATACTCCATTATGTGTAGCAAGTTGGAGTAGGGACACGGGCCCTTCGTTTACCCATTCACAATCAAAACCTAGTATACCATCAGATAAATTGCTGCGCAAAAAGTTTACATTTTATTACTCCTTATATTATCATATTATATTATAATATAACAATAATATAATAAAAAGAAAACAAATTAATATTTATATTATTTGAATTATAACTAATGAATATTTGGAGAAAGGAAAACGTTTGAATGGGATTATGGAACGCAAAGCGAACAATATAAACAAACAAGATACAGAACTACTCAGTGAAATAAGGAAAGGTTGGGGAAAAAAATGTATAGCATTATTTGAAGGTTATAGATATTTATACAGTAGTTTATACTTACCAATAAATACGTTGAATAGCGTAATCGCTTTTCTCTAAAGAGTCAGCTAGAATAATTTGACTTAATTCGATTTTAACTTCTTTTTTATCGTTATTGTTCGATTTATTACTTCTACGTTTTATACTGGAATATATTTTTTTGACACCTCGAAGCATGTTATTACGATATTTCGAAGCTAAGAGGACTAGCCCCACAGTTACGCAAACAAGAAACATATTTTTTCGTATTTGAAGCATTAAATTAAATACCGAATTAATATAAACTTAATATTAAAATTCTACTCAGTAATATACAATTTTTCGTTTCAATATACAGAGGTTATAAATAATTTATGGATTAAGAAATAACGCGAGCAAAGGTTACTAAATTAATAATAAATTAATAATATTATAATAAATATGTTACTAAAAATCAATTCAATTAATTACAATTACATTTATGATACCATTAATGAATATGCGGCTATTGATAACAGAAAAATTTGTAAATAATTATATCGAAAATTCACGAAAAAAAAAAACAACATTACAATACGTATTAATACATGTTTGTGTTAATTAACCGAACAAGGTTCAAGGTTCCCCATAGCAAACGTTACAGTACATACGCGGCTACGGGTACACGTACGACTGGTTGAAAATTTTTCATTATACCACCAATACAGAGCTTACTCAATCAGCCGTAGATATACATTGTGGCGCTTGTGCGGTCCTAATGAGATGAAGAGGTTCATTAGTTTTTGAATAAAAAAAGAAGATTATTTTTTCTTTCATCTAAAGAAATAAACTAGTATTATATCTTAATGAGATCTTTATTCGATATGTTTCTTTTTTAACAATGAGCAATAAAAGAGAGAGTACTAATTGTCAAAATTCTTTATCATCCAAACAAATAAAACCTAATGAATGTGCTGGTAAAATCTATTTACTACTTCTTTCTACTTTTCTAAACAATATTTGGTCTTAGATATTCATCTCTTTGATTATTTTTTTTACAGAAAATCCAGGACCGTCGACAAAAAAGACTAATGTACGACTTAATACTCTTCTTGTTAGTCCAAAACAAGTAAGATCATGTATAATATTAGTCATATTTTTAGATTATTATTAATTGATCTATAATGAAAGATTATGTGTATATATATATATATATATATATATATATATATATATATATATATATATGCATATATATTTGTAGAAAGGGAATCCTTTGTTGAAATTTATAATCAATATACCTTGGGAATATTCTGAGATTGTACCAGATTATGTGATGGGAAAGACTACATGTGCTCTTTTTTTATCGATAAGATATCATCAATTAAATCCAGATTACATTCATGATCGTTTGAAATTATTAGGCAATGCGTACAACCTTCGAGTACTTTTGGTTCAGGTAAAGAATATCTTTTTTTCTTCTTTATACTTTATCGAATTGTTTCTTTATTTACAAATTGATATGAGATAATATTAATAATCTACTTTTTTGAAAATGCAGGTAGATGTTGCTGATCCACATCATGCATTAAAACATTTGACACGGATATGTATACTTGCTGATTTAACGTTAATGTTAGCTTGGAACGCAGAGGATGCAGGAAAGATTATAGAAACTTATAAAATTTATGAGAACAAACCACCTGATATAATAATGGATCGCAGCGGAACAGCTCCTTATCAAAAAGTATATATAGATTGGTGGTTTTTTTTTGTTGTTGTCTTAATATATTGTATTTTACATACTAGAATACAATACAATACAAACATACTTATTTTCTCTATATTTTTGTTTTTACAGTTGATTAACGCTTTTACTACGGTTAGGTCTGTTAACAAGACAGATGCAACTACACTTTTGTCAACATTTGGCACATTGAAAGATATAGCTAATGCATCAACTGATACCTTAGCTTTATGTCCTGGATTTAGTTTTTTAAAAGCAGAACGACTACATAAAGTATTGCATGAGCCATTTTTACAAATGGAAAAATCAGAAAAATAACGTTTAATACATATTTATTAAGAATATTTATTATTTCTATTAATATAAGTGTTTTTATATGTTAGATGATATTTTTTCATAAATTAGCAAGATATTGTTAAAAATAAATGAATGTGATCCAAAATTATGTGTAAGATTTATTTAAGAACACATGTATGTGGATATAGTTTTACAAAAATAATCACTGAAAGAAATCAAATAAAAATTTACCTGAATCTTACAGAATTATTGTTACCATTATTCTTCCAAATATTCGATATTACCAATAAATTATAGAATACACTAGAACATCCAGCATTCGAATATTATAATAATTGAACGTTCTACTTGATTCTATTATTCAAACAGTATGTCTTTTAGCAACAAGTGTCTTACTCTGCCACGTAGTACACGTAAAATGATACAATGTACGTTTTATCTTTGATCAAACGAATTTTGACAATAAAAAAATAATATAAAGATAACAATACACGACATGACTATAGCAATTAAATGGAAACGAATAAAATTTAACATCCGAAACGTGATCATGCGTTATCTGAAAATCCCATTATTCGAACATTTTTGTCTTCCTATTAATTCGTATACGAGAAATTCTATTGTAAAAATTATGGCGCTAGGAAATAAAAAGCAATTAAAATAAAAATTAATAAATTCGAATAGAAAGGAATTATTTATTGTTGGATGTGAGCGTATTTATATTGAAAAATTGAATTATTTTTGTAATATCAAAAATATTTAAGTTATAATAGCTAAAAGATAAAATTTTTGGTTTAGACACGATTAGCTAATAAAAGATACAAAACGATTTTGAATTCACGAAAAAGTGATTTTGCAAAGAAGTGACTTTAAAAAAAAATGAAAAATTATTGCCGATAAAAATATGAATAGTTCTTTGTTTATGAACATATCTTACATATATCTGAATGTAAAAAAATTTTGTTATTACATAATATCTATTAAATATCAATTATTTTAATATTTCATACAAATCTATAAACCGAGCATGTCTTATCTCAATAATAATATTCGGTTTATAATGCATTTGAATAGTATATATAGTAATAGGGTATTTGTAACACTGTCAATATTCTTTATCCGAGACAAATTTGTGTTTGTTTCTACACGAAATATTAATTAGAAACGATGAATTTAAAATACTTATTATTTTTTTGTTTAGTACAAGTGCTACATTATTGCTATTCACATGGTAAACTATTGTGTATTTTATAAAATTAACTGAGATCGCATTTGAATTTTTAATTTTACTTTATATTACTAATATTTACCAAAATTTATATATATATATATATAATTTACTTCAAAAGTATAAGTATTCATAATGTTCGTAGGTGATCCATCGTTATCAAACGAATTAGATAGAGGTTTGATTCCAAAATGTAAACTTGTTCCTGAGGAGATTTCATTTATTCTCTCTACTAGGTAATGATTATTTGTTACTTTTATTTTATATGAATATAAGCATATTTAGCATAAACAGCTCTTAGGGCAAATACGGTAGTTGTATGTCTCCAGCCATTCAGAATCAATGTTTTTTTTTTTTTATTATGACATCGGTTTTTTCAAATTCATTTCTTGTCAAAATTTTTTCATTTCCTTTTTCATGCGTTATCATCAAAATAAATAAATAAATAAATAAATATATATATATATATATATATATATATATATATGTATACAATAGAATAGAAATTTTTTGAAAGATATTACATAACTATAAATTAACAATTACATATATTTTTAGGGAAAACCGGAATGGTGTTTTTCTTACGCTAGATAGTTTAAAGAAAGGCGGAATATTACAAAAATCTGATCTATCATCGATTCCAGTTATATTCCTTATACATGGTTTCATTTCATCTGCAAATAATTCAAATTACATGGATATGACAAAAGCTTTGTTAGAAAAAGTAAGAATTCATAATGAAAAATATGATTATTTAAACATTTATCATGAGAAGAATAGTATTTTTGATTAATAAATTAATTATTATTTTAAGAATGATTGTATGGTAATCTCGATCGATTGGAGGGACGGCGCTTGTACTCATGAATTTCAAATTCTTAAGTTTATTGGTTATCCTAATGCCGTAAAAAATACACGTGCAGTTGGAAAATATATTGCTGAGTAAGTAAAAGTAAACATTTTATATATATATATATATATATATATATATATATATATATATATAATATTTTTTGTCCTTCGTTTCTTTTCATAGTTTTAGCAAGTTACTCATGCAAAAGTATAAAGTGTCACTGGCAAATATACGACTGATCGGGCATAGTTTAGGGGCACAAATAGCAGGTTTTGCAGGGAAAGAATATCAAAAGTTTAAGTTAGGAAAATATCCTGAAATTATTGGGCTTGATCCTGCTGGGCCTTTATTCAAGTCAAATGATTGTTCTGAGAGAATCTGTGAGACAGACGCACATTATGTTCAAATTATACATACATCAAACAATTTAGGAACAGAGAGAACTCTTGGTACCGTCGATTTCTATATGAATAACGGATATAATCAACCTGGTTGCTATCCTTGTATGTATATATTAAATTATAGCCTTTTTAGATGCATATAAGAATTTAAACAAAAATATTCAGTCAATTATATTACCCAGTTTGTTATATGATTATAGAGTTTTACAAATAATTATTTTCTTTTGCAGCATTTTTTGGAGAAACTTGCTCTCATACGAGAGCCGTGAAATACCTTACCGAGTGTATAAGACATGAATGTTGTTTAATTGGGGTCCCACAGTCAAAGTATTTTATATTCTTTAATATTCTGCTTTTTTTTTGTTTAATTTGTTAAAGAATAAATACGTATATTATTATTATTATTATTATTTTATGTAATAATATATTAAAAATTTATTTGATTTTTAGGAATCCCCAGCCTGTTTCGAAGTGCACAAGAAAAGAGTGCGTTTGCGTTGGATTAAACGCAAAAACATATCCTAAAACTGGCTCATTTTATGTACCGGTTGAAAGTAATGCTCCCTATTGCAATAACAAAGGAAAGAAAATTTAATTATATAAAAAAAAAATTATTATTAACCCAAATGCATTTGTTAACGGTAACATGAATAAATTAAGATTTAAGAAATAATTGTATATATAGAATCTCGTCCCGTATAATCGCAAAATATTTAATGGACGATTCTTAGCAAATTTAAAAAATAAAAAAAAGTTTTATAAACATATACCTTATTTGATTTTGTTTTTGATTTATAGCGCTTTTGATTTTCAACAAACCCTGTTTTAATTTTTTAAGTGGTATTCGAAATGACTTCCTAGCATATTAATAAAATTCTGCAGTCATTTTATCAATAATTATCTTATTCTCTCTATATGTTCATATTGAAAACATTGTTTAATTCTTTCGTGAAGAGTTTCGACATTATCAATACACAATTCTGTATACAATGAATTTCAAATAATATTTTTAAATTTTAAATAATATTAAAAAAAATTAATATTTTAAACTTCTATTTATCTTAAAATATTTATACAAATTTTCATTGTCATAAATATTTTTACGATGACATTTGATAAGTACGGACTAATCGTTTAATATGATTACATATTACAATGAGTAGTCAAAGTAAATTAGTTTAATATATATAGTTTGATTTTGTAATATTTTTTGAATGTTCAGAATTAAATATGAGAAATCTTTCGTATTATACTAGGTATGTAAATTCTGTCATGTAATACTAAGGTGATATTATAATGATGCACATCTCCCAATTTTATATTATTTTAAAACTTGTATTGATGCTATACACAGAACTCACATTCTCATCGGCGATTTCACATGGAAATTATTAGAACCTATGCCATTTTCTTGGTATATTTATATCTACAATATATGAATAATTATAGAAGAAATTCATAAAAAATATTTCGAAAAATTATATTTTCGTTTATAAAACGATTATGTAAGAACAATAAAATTATCAATTAGATTATCAATGGATTATTAGCTTTGCCATCGAAAGAAAAAAAGAAATTTTTACCAAAACTTTAGAAATCGGGAAAATAACGTCTAATGAATATTTATTACAAATGTTCATTATTATTACTATAGATCTTTTTGGATGTTAGATGATATTTTTGCATTATAATGTTTTTTTTACGTTAAAAACAAATTAAAGAATATTTACTCTAAAATGATGTCTAAAATTTATTTAAGGATACATGAATACGGGTTTCATCATAGAAAAGTAATCATATGTTAATGAAATCGAGTAAAGGTAACAACTTTAATCTAATTGAATTTACATTACCGCCATGGTTCCATATTTTAGATATTATCAACAGATCAAGAAAAAAAGTAGATCATCCTGTATCCGAACAAATGTTATCCGAATATCCTATTATCCAAACGTTCTACTATGCGAACAGAATGTTTTTCAGTTATAAATACCTCCTTCTGTCACAAATATGTGGTAAGAACGAAGTGTTATAATTGAAACTGTCCTTTGTTTGACCGAACGAATTCTCATCATAAAAATGTAATATAAAGATAACAATGTCCGGCGTGACTATGATAAGTAAGCAAAAATTAATGAAGTTTTACTTCAAAAACGTGATTGTACTGTTATACGAAAATTTCACATTTCTAATACTTCCGCCATCCAATTGATTCGAATATAGGAGATTCTACTGTAGAAATTATGACGACAACTCAGTTAAAAAATAAACTACAAATAAATTTTAAATTAATGAATTTGAAATGAAAGGAATTTTTCTCGCATGTGCGTGTATTTATCTTTGAAACTGAATTACTTTTGTAATATTAGAAGTGCTTATATTGTAGTCGTGGAAATATAAAATGTTTGGTTTGAACACGCTTAGTCAATAAAAACTTTTGAAAGATTTTGAACTCACGAGAAAGTGACTTTGTAATGAAATAACTTTACGAAAAAAGAAAGTATTGCAAATAAAAATATAGTTAAGTTTATTGTTTATGCACGCATCTAACATATATGCGAATGTAAAAATTTATTAATACTTTCTATAAATGTGTAAAGGTCTTATCTCAATAATAATATTCGGTTTATAATGCACCTGAATAGTATATATAGTAATAGAGTATTTGTCACAATTGTCAATATTCTTTATCCGAGACAAATTTGTGTTTGTTTCTACACGAAACATTAATTAGGAACGATGAATTTAAAATACTTATTATTTTTTTGTTTAGTACAAGCGCTACATTATTGCTACGCGTTTGGTAAATTGTCTAGTATTTTATAAAATTAATTGTGATTATATTTAACTTTTTAAATTTACTTAAAAAATGTATATATATATATTTTTTTTTTAATAGTAAACAGATTACTTTAATATCGTCTAAATTCATAATGTTTATAGGTGATCCGTCGTTATCAAATGAATTAGATAGATTCAACCCATGTCCTTACAGTGATGATACTGTTAAGATGATTGTTTTAACAAGGTAATCGATTAATCGATTATTTATGTTTTTTATTCTGTATGTATAGAGGCGTAACTTTTTTCTGCTTTTTTTTATTTTTTATTTTTCTTGTTCCTTAAGTGTCATTATTATTGCTCAAATACAATAGAATATATTGTATTCAAATATCTCTTAACATCTATATATTTTTAGGGAAAATAAAAAATATGATTTTTATACACTCGATACAATAAAGAATCATAATGAATTCAAGAAATCAACTATAAAACATCAAGTTGTATTCATTACGCATGGTTTTACTTCATCTGCAACCGCAGAAAATTTCGTAGTTATGGCAAAAGCTTTGTTAGATAAAGTAAGATCTCATAATGTGAGAGTACAATTATTAAAACATTTCCTAGAAGAGACAAAGTATTCAAGATTAATAAATTAATAATAATTTTAAGGGTAATTATCTCGTAATCTTGACCGATTGGCTGGTGGCTGCTTGTACTAATGAAATTGCAGGGCTGAAACTTGCATATTACCCTTATGCCGCCAGTAATACACGCTTGGTTGGAAATTATATCGCTACGTAAGTCACAGGAAACATATTGAAAAACTTTATTGTTTAATTGTACATTATATATATATATTTCTTTTATTTGTTGCTTTCTATAGGGTTACCAAGATGCTTGTACAAAAATATAATGTGCCAATGGCAAATATACGATTGATCGGACACAGTTTGGGCGCACATATTTCAGGTTTTGCAGGCAAAAAAGTTCAAGAGTTAGGATTAGGAAAATATCCTGAAATTATTGGGCTTGATCCTGCTGGGCCTTCGTTCAAGTCAAATGATTGTTCTCAGAGAATCTGCGAGACAGACGCAAATTATGTTCAAATTATACATACATCAAATCGTTTAGGAACAGAGAGAACTCTTGGTACCGTCGATTTCTATATGAATAACGGATATAATCAACCCGGTTGCGGTCTTCGTATGTATATATTAAATTAGAGGCTTTTTAGATGCAGATTAGAATTTAAACAAAAATATTCAGTCAATTATATTATCCGTTTTGCTATATGATTATAGAATTTTACAAATAATTGTTTAATAATCTTTACTTTTGCAGCTATTATTGGAGAAACTTGCTCTCATACGAGAGCCGTGAAATACTTTACCGAGTGTATAAAACATGAATGTTGTTTAATTGGAGTCCCAAAGTCAAAGTATTTTATATTCTTTAATATTTTTCTTTTTTTTTTGTTTAATTTGTTAAGGAATGAACGTAAAATTATCACTATGCAGTTAATTTTTTAATAAGAATATACGATTGACCGACGGAATAAATACGTATATTATTATTATTATTATTATTATTTTATGTAACAATATATTAAAAATTCATTTGATTTTTAGGAATCCGCAGCCTGTTTCGAAGTGCACAAGAAACGAGTGCGTTTGCGTTGGATTAAACGCAAAGACATATCCTAAAACTGGCTCATTTTATGTACCGGTTGAAAGTAAAGCTCCCTATTGCAATAACAAAGGAAAGAAAATTTAATTATATAAAAAAAAAATTACTATTAATCCAAATGCATTTGTTAACGGTAAAATGAATAAATTAAGATTTAAAAAATAATTGTATATGCAAAATGTTACTTCTTATAATCGCAAAATATCTAATGGTTGTCTCTTAACAGATTTACAAAATAAAAAGATTTATATAAACATATATTCTATTTGATTTTGTTTTTCAGTTGTTTTTATTGATGGGTTTTGATTTTTAACAAACTCTTAATTTTCTAAGAAATGTTCGAAATGACTTCTTTTCATGTAAATATAATGTCGGCAAACATTTTATCAATAAATATCTTATTTTTTTCATAAGTTTGGATTTATTAGAAACTTTGTTGAATTCTTTTACGATGTGTTTTTATTTGCGTGTTTAGTAAATAATTAATTCCATATAATCCCATAAATATAAAATAAAAGAAAATTCAAGTAGGACGTACATTTTAATGAATTTTTCTTACTCTAATTATATATATATATATATATATATATATATATATATATATATATATATAATAAATGTTTTAATAATAATATTACACTTTCATTTTCTGCATACATTCGGCATACATATTTACGAATATATATTTAAAGGTACACATTTTTATCAAAGAGAGATAGAAAGGTGTGGGACTTGGTATAAGTCTTCACTTATATATTTTAAAAATACAATTCTATTTTGTATAATTTATATGTTTTAAGAAAATTTATTTTAATGTATATTTCTTTAAAGGATACATACACGTATATTCTGTACATACATACATGTAGCAGTCCATTTATCATAAAATATATAGATAACAACGCTTTCATTAATATAAATACTTGACATTTACTAAATACATTGCAATACGGTTATTGCATATTTAAATGAGCGGTCATGGATAATGAATTATTATATAGTAGTTTGGATTCCATAAAACTTTTTGCACTTTAAAATAAAGTAAGACGAATCTTTAGTATTATACGAGAGTGTAGCATCCCTTGTACGATTATTGAGTGGGGCTATATATATACAAATACAAATCGATTTTATTAATTTAATGCTTGTATTGGATCTATCCGCACAACTAGGATTTTCACAGTTGATTTCGTATAAAAACAAATGAAAGAATATTTATTGCAAATTGATGTGTAATATTTATTTTAGGATACATTTATGTAGATTTCATCTTCAAAAAATAATCATCAGTTAAGAAAATCGAATAAACGGAGCGATCTAATAAAATTTACATTATTGTCATTCTTCAACATTTTCGATATCATCAACAGATCATGAAATAAAAAAAATCCTCTCGTATGCAAACGAAAGTTATCTGAATATTCTATTATCCAAACGTTCTACTATGCGAACAGAATGTTTTTCAGTTATAAATACCTCCTTCTGTCACAAATATGTAGTAAGAATAAAGTGTTACAATTGAAACTGTCCTCTGTTTGACCGAACGAATTCTCATCATAAAAATGTAATATAAAGATAACAATGTCCGGCGTGACTATGATAAGTAAGCAAAAATTAATGAAGTTTTACTTCAAAAACGTGATTGTACTGTTACACGAAAATTTCACATTTCTAATACTTCCGCCATCCAATTGATTCGAATATAGGAGATTCTACTGTAGAAATTATGACGACAACTCAGTTAAAAAATAAACTACAAATAAATTTTAAATTAATGAATTTGAAATGAAAGGAATTTTTCTCGCATGTGCGTGTATTTATCTTCAAAATTGAATTACTTTTGTAATATTAGAAGTACTTATATTGTAGTCGTGGAAATATAAAATGTTTGGTTTGAACACGCTTAGTCAATAAAAACTTTTGAAAGATTTTGAACTCACGAGAAAGTGACTTTGTAATGAAATAACTTTACGAAAAAAGAAAGTATTGCAAATAAAAATATAGTTAAGTTTATTGTTTATGCACGCATCTAACATATATGCGAATGTAAAAATTTATTAATACTTTCTATAAATGTGTAAAGGTCTTATCTCAATAATAATATTCGGTTTATAATGCACCTGAATAGTATATATAGTAATAGAGTATTTGTCACAATTGTCAATATTCTTTATCCGAGACAAATTTGTGTTTGTTTCTACACGAAACATTAATTAGAAACGATGAATTTAAAATACTTATTATTTTTTTGTTTAGTACAAGCGCTACATTATTGCTACGCGTTTGGTAAATTGTCTAGTATTTTATAAAATTAATTGTGATTATATTTAACTTTTTAAATTTACTTAAAAAATGTATATATATATATTTTTTTTTTAATAGTAAACAAATTACTTTAATATCGTCTAAATTCATAATGTTTGTAGGTGATCCGTCGTTATCAAATGAATTAGATAGATTCAACCCATGTCCTTACAGTGATGATACTGTTAAGATGATTGTTTTAACAAGGTAATCGATTAATCGATTATTTATGTTTTTTATTCTGTATGTATAGAGGCGTAACTTTTTTTTGCTTTTTTTTATTTTTTATTTTTCTTGTTCCTTAAGCGTCATTATTATTGCTCAAACACAATAGAATATATTGTATTCAAATATCACCTAACATCTATGTATTTTTAGGGAAAACCGAACTCATAATTTTTATACACTAGATACAATAAAGGAACACAATGAATTTAAGAAATCAATCATAAAACGTCCAATTGTATTCCTTACACATGGTTTTATTTCAACTCCAATCGAAAAAAATTTCGTGGCTATGTCAGAAGCTTTGTTAAATAAAGTATGATTTCATAATTTGAAAATATGATCATTAAAACATTTACTAGGAGTGTTCAAGATTAATAAAGTATTTATAATTTTAAGGATGATTTTCTTTTAATCTTGCTCGATTGGCGTGTGGCCGCTTGTACTTATGAATTCTCAGGTATTAAGTATGCATATTATCCTATTGCCGTCAAAAATATACGTTTAGTTGGAAATTATATCGCTACGTAAGTCACAGGTAACATATTGAAAAACTTTATTGTTTAATTATACATTATATATATATATATATATTTCTTTTATTTGTTTCTTTCTATAGGGTTACCAAGATGCTTGTACAAAAATATAATGTGCCAATGGCAAATATACGATTGATTGGACACAGTTTAGGCGCACATGTTTCAAGTTTTGCAGGCAAAAAAGTTCAAGAGTTAGGATTAGGAAAATATCCTGAAATTATTGGGCTTGATCCTGCTGGGCCTTCGTTCAAGTCAAATAATTGTTCTGAGAGAATCTGCGAGACGGACGCAAATTATGTTCAAATTATACATACATCAAGCTTTAAAGGAACATTGAGAACCCTTGGAACTGTCGATTTCTACATGAATAACGGATGTAATCAACCTGGTTGTTCTCGTATGTATATATTAAATTATAGTCATTTGGATGCTGATAAGAATTAAAAAAAAATAAAAATATTCTATCAATTATATTATTGGCTTTCTCATATGATTATATAGTTTTATAAATAATTATTTAATAATCTTTACTTTTGTAGTTTTTGATGGAGACTCTTGTTCTCATGCGAGAGCCGTGGAATACTTTACCGAGTGCATAAGACATGAATGTTGTTTAATTGGAGTCCCAAAGTCAAAGTATTTTATATTCTTTAATATTCTGCTTTTTTTTTGTTTAATTTGTTAAGGAATGAACATAAAATTATCACTATGCAGTTAATTTTTTAATAAAAAATATACGATTGACCGAGAGGATAAATATATATTATTATTATTATTATTATTATTATTATTATTATTATTGTTATTATTATTATTATTATTATTATTATTATTATTATTTGTAACTATATATTAAAAATACATTGAATTTTTAGGAATCCTCAACCTGTTTCGACGTGCACAAGAAATGAGTGCGTTTGCGTTGGATTAGATGCAAAGACATATCCTAAAACTGGCTCATTTTATGTACCGGTTGAAAGTAAAGCTCCCTATTGCAATAACAAAGGAAAGAAAATTTAATTATACAAAAAAAAAATTACTATTAATCCAAATGCATTTGTTAACGGTAAAATGAATAAATTTAGATTTAAAAAATAATTGTATATACAGAATCTCTCTCCGTGCAATTGTAAAATATTTAATGGATGATTCTTAGCCAATTTAAAAAATAAAAAAAAATTTTATAAATATATACCTTATCTGATTTTGTTTTTGAATTATAGCCGTTTTGATTTTCAACGAAGCCTATCTTAATTTCCTAAATGATGTTCGAAACTGTACTATTTACATTTACTGTTACACGAAAATTCTATATTTCGTTCTCTTCCGCCTCCCTTATTGATTCGGATACAGAAGATTCTACTGTAAAAATTATTACGCCAAGTCAGCCAGAAAAGAAATTATTAATCAATTTTGAAATGAAAGAAAATTTTTGTATTTATTTGTTGCATCTGCGTATATTTGTCTTTGATTATATCGCTTATATATTTAAGCAATACATTTTATTTTACTTATATTTATTTGATATACACATACGAATATATGAGATTTCCTGTATATGAGCATCTATCTCCTTATATATCCTTGAAATATGCATATTTTATTTTCATAAATATTTTTACGATACGTTTAATAAATACACAGTGACGATAACATTTCTAATATACCCTTGAATGATACAGACAATAACAATTAGTTCTACGTTTATCGCATATCTGTTTATTTATTTTGTCTTTGTTTGATTGAATAATTCTTCTTATATTAATAGTTCTCTTTGTATTAAATAATTCTTTTTATATTAAGAATATTTACGTTATAATTACGTAAAAGACAAAGCTTTTATTCTCAATATCCTTACAATATATTCCAAAACATTTTGACTTCATTTGATTTTAGGAAGTAATTTCACAAGGAAATGAGTTTACAAGGAAAACATAAATTATTGGCGATAAACATTTGGATAGTTTTTTTTTTTCTACGTTTATACACGTACCTATCGCATGTTCGTAAATACTAAATTATTATAATTTTTTTTAACAAATGGACTTACGCTTTATCTTACTGATAATATTTATATTTATAATGCGTTTAAATAGTATAAATAGTAATAGAATAGTCATTTGCACTGTTAGTATTGTTAATCCAAAAAAGTTTCTGTTTTGTTTCTTTGGACAACTAAAGTTCTTACAAAATGAATTCAAAATACTTGATATTGTTCATATGTTTTGTGCAAGTGTTACATTATTATTACGCGGATGGTAAACTTTCTTGTATTCTATAAACCCAGTTCGTCCTATTATAATTTAATATTACTTTAGAAGAATTAAAAATATATATATTTCAAATTTAATAATTTTTATTTTAAAAAAAGTATAGAGTTACATTATGTTTCTAGGTAAATCATTGATACCAGATTCAATATCGTCGTTGGTTCCATCAAACGGGAATATGATACCAGATTCAATATCGTCGTTGGTTCCATCAAACGGGAATATGATACCAGATTCAATATCGTCGTTGGTTCCATCAAAAAACAAAGTGATACCAGATTGTTTCTTCGGTGTTGAAACGATTGAATTTATTTTATTCACACGGTAATGATCAAATTATTTATTACTTTTATTTTGTACGTATATACGTACTCGATGTTGATAATTTTTTAAATAAAAAACGTAATGGTAATTTTTTCTTCTTTTTTTCTTTAGTTGGTCGTTCAATATCCTTTTTTGTTTTTTTTTTCTTCTTCTTTTACCGTCGTTATTAACACGCGAAATAGAAACAAATGTGAATACATTTTTTAAACAGGTATTACTCGGTTATCGAATAAAAATTATATATATTTTCTTAGAAAAAATCGCGATGGCGTTGTTCTTACGTTCCAAAATCTAACGGATGACAATGTATTTGACAAATCTCAGCTATCATGTCAAGTTATATTCCTTATACACGGTTTCCTTTCATCTGCAAATAATTCAAATTACGAGGATATGGCGAATGAAATGTTAAATAAAGTAAGATTTCATAATTATAGAAAGTATGATTGATAATAATATTTACTACGAGAAAAGAAGTATTCTGGATTAATAAATTAATTATCATTTTAAGCATAATGTACTCATAATCTCAATTGATTGGAAAAAAGGTGCTTGTAGTAATGGAGTTTCACTTCTCCAGTACGCTGGTTATTACAAAGCCGTTGAAAATACACGTGCTGTTGGACAATATATCGCTAAGTAAGTAGAGAGAAACTTTATTGTTTAATTATGCATTATATATACATAATTTTACTTTTTTTTTGTGTTTCCTTTTATAGTTTCACCAAGATACTTGTAGAAAAATATAAAATGCCAATATCAAATATACGATTGATTGGGCACAGTTTAGGAGCACAAGTTGCAGGTTTTGCGGGGAAAGAAGTTCAAAAGATGAAATTAGGACATTTTCCTTTAATTGTCGGGCTCGATCCTGCTGGGCCATTTTTCAATTTGAATAGTTGTTCTCAGAGAATTTGTGAGACAGATGCGGTTTATGTAGAAATTATACATACATCGCTTCCATTAGGAACAGAGAGAACCCTTGGTACCACTGATTTTTATGTGAATAATGGAATTTATCAACCCAGTTGCAATATCGGTATGTATATAATTACATTATAGCCACTATAAATGAATATATAAGATCAAATTTTGAAAGAATTTAAACGAAAATATTCTAAGAACATATGTGCACGTTTTTTAAGATTAATTCCTTTTTTTTTACAATTGAAATAGTACAAAAGTCAATTATATTAATCGCTTTGTTATAAGACTAAAGAATTTTACTAATAATTGTTTAATTATTTCCGCTCTAGTGGATATATCTTGTTCTCATACGAAAGCCGTGATATACTTTACCGAGTGCATAAAACAAGAATGTTGTTTAATTGGAATACCGTGGGATGAGTATGTTGTATTTTTTAATATTCTGAATTTTTTTATGTTAGTACTGTTAAGAAATGCAATAAATTTCCAAATGAAAAAATATATTGAAAATATACGATTGATTGACGCGATACATATATATCATTATTATTATTATTATGATTATGATTATGATTATGATTATTATTATTATTATTATTATTATTATTATTATTATTATTATTATTATTATTATTATTATTACTATTTTATGACAATATATTAAAAAATCCTTTTATTTTTAGTCGTTCGCAGCCTATTTCGACCTGTACAAAGGATAAATGCGTTTGTATTGGATTAAATGTAAATAATTATCCTGCTAGGGGTAAATTTTATGTACCAGTTAAAAGTGATTATCCCTATTGCAATAACAATGGCACAGTACTTTAATTATAAAAGAAATGTTACAATAAACTCAAAAACATGTATTACCAAAGAATAAATAAATAAAGATTGATGAAATAATTATGTATATATATATAAAATAGTATTATTCTATTATTTTCTGTATGTATCTTGCATACATATTTAAAATTGCATATTTTTATAATCAAAAAATAAATAAATGTGTGACCTCGGACATAGTCAAATGTATCACTTATATATTTAAGAAAGGTATTTATATTCTGTATATTTTTCACATATATGCACTAGTTTATTTATTTAAAAATATGGATACACGCTATAATTATCATAAATATTTTTATGAGAAAATTTAATAATGACAACGAAAATATTAATAACAAAAAATAGTAATAACGAAGATAATAAAATGCAAATTTCATTATTTCTGATTTTATGTACAAAATATAATTATAAAATAAAATTTATGTAAAAAATATAATTATATACTTAATTATAATTATTTTTATGTTTAATAGATATGAATATAATTGCATTGTGTGATATATAATTTTTACTTTAATTATTAAATCGGGAAAGAGTAATAAAATTATATTGACTTTATTTTTTCGATCTTGTCAAATGACTTTTCTTCGCGGTGGTTTCAAAAGGTATTAATTAAAATGTTATGTGTAGAAATTAGTTATATTATAATATATTACAGCTTTTTACATTGTAAGGTATGAATAAAATACTTGTATATATATATATAAGTATATAGGTATATATACTTATATATATATATATATATATATATATATATATATATATATATATAATTAATTTAAGTTTTAAATTTCTATAAAAATATATAGAGAGTGACATAAATAATTATGTATTTTTACAATTTATAATAATATGAAGTAGTCATTGTACAAAGTATATTCTTTTAAATACTTCAGATATTAAAAGATAAATATGGAGAGAGAGAGAGAGAGAGAGAGAGAGAGAGAGAGAGAGAGAGAGAGAGAGAGAGAGAGAGAGAGAGAAAGAAAGAAAAAATGAGGATATTATAAAATAAATAATAAATAGCTTTCAAAATTCAATATCGCTCATGTCACATACACACTGAACATTAATGTTAGCATATAATAAATATTATAGTTCTCAGATTTTATTTTTCTTGAGGTGTTTGAGCAATAGATAAAATGCTCGATAAAAGTTTGACATTAAAATCATTTCTGTCATGTCCTATGAAAAGAAATACATAATTAAAAATATTACATAGTTGTTATTTTTCAATTTTCACTAACTATATACTTAACAAAGTATGCATTATATATTTTTAACTGTAATAGTTGCACACAAGGCACAAAATGATGGTACACGAGTTGGTAAATAAAATACTGAAACTTGTACCATATTTTGTTCTTTTTCTTTTTTCTTCATTTTCTTTTTCCTTTTTTTGTTTTTGTTTTCTTTTTTTTGTTTACAAAATATGACGGTGTATGTATCTATCAAAGGCAAAGACTTATCGACTTTGTATTAGACTTTTGACTGTTAATATATATATATATCGTCAAAGAAATTTCAGTCCTTGTTACATGTAAAATAAGAAATTGGCAGTAAACATCTTTGTTTATATAAATAAATTCATTCTACATTTATATAAAATTAATTGTACTTCCTAGTATAGAAGGAGGTGCATTAATAACGTTTAATGGGGATTTTCTTCTTCCATTTCATCGAATTTCCTTTTCAATATATATTCTATTATTTCCACAATAATTGTTGGGCAGTGTTTATATGTATTTTAGTCGTTCTCACATACATGTGAACATTGTGCTTATAAAATGATATTTTTCTTTGTACGATAGGAACGAAAACATAACAGGATATATATTGAAAAGAAAATTCGGCAAAGTAGCAGAGTGCAGGTATTTCTAAAAAGCATTATTAATGCACCTCGTTCTACATAAGAGACACACTCATTCAGACGTTATTCGTTGAATAAATCTAAGAAAATCCCCTTATACATATTCTTGGTCTTAATAGTTGTCATACAATGGATGTAATTTTTAATAAAGCAGCCGTTCATACAAATATGCTGTACATTAAGAATAAAAGCCTGCTGCTGATGTACTTTAAATGCGTTATACACATAAACATAAATGCTCCCATGAAAACATGTATATACAATGCATATGATTACTGCATATTACAATGAGCAGTCATGGATAATGAATTAGTTTAACGTAAGTTCGTTTTTATAATACTTTTTCCGCTTTAAGAATTAAGTAAGACAAATCTATTGTATTACTTAATTATAAGAAATAATAATAATCATAATAATAATAATAATAATAATAATAATAATAATAATAATAATAATAATAATAATTAAAAAAAAAACGATATAGTAAAAAGTCTATCCTAGTCAGCCTTCTGTATGTTCCCGCTTTGTGTGGTATTTTAACAACATTTGCTTGTCTTCATGATATTTGTCATTAGTGTTTGTTCGGATTAGTGTCAGAATCCGGTTCAGAATTGGAACCGGAAGACTCCCCTGTATTAACGTTCGCATTGCAGCGCGAGCTCCTTCGGCTACTGGTGCTGGTGTGCTGGCATTTTTCACTACGATCCATTCCACCTACAATAATTTCAAATTCTAATTAAAATCTTTCATTTGATGTAAATATTTTTTATAAAAATTTAATATCAAAATTTTAAAAATGATCAGTCATTCCGTATATATTACCAAACGAAAAAAGATACTTCGGAATAGATACTTACTGGTTAATGGTGTATGAACTTCAACCTTTATGTTAGCCGTGGCAGTGACCTTAGTTGTGATGTGAGAAGTTGATGGCACAGGCGACGTTCGACTAGACCCACTTGTATCTGATCCGCTACAATTCTGTTAGTCAAACAAAAGCATAACACACTTGTTAAGCATGCTATCGAGAGAAAGATCATCGATATTTCTATCAATGTAAGTAGAAGAGATCGTTTAGCATTCTATATTATAGAAAAATTGTGTTAAGGAATTTTCAATGGGATTTAAACATTCATATTATCTATGCAAAGCGAAAAATATTCAAGTTAAAGTTTAACTTAATAAATATTTACAATCAAAAATATCAAAGTTATAATTCAATGGTCAATTTATTTCCAAGTAACATACCTGATTACCACAAGTTGACATCGTCTCGACCTTTAATTCAGGCTGGACGATAATACACGATTCTTGTGTACTATGCCAGGAATTAGGTTCCTCGGTGATGGTAGTCAGCGATGGTTCTGCATGCAGTCTCGCGTTATCAATTTTATGAGATCTTCTAGGTGGCGGTGGTGGTTTCGATCTTCTAATGATCGGAGAGGCTGGAGGTGTTGGAGTGGATATTCGATCAGGATGATCATTCGGTATAATCTCAGGTGATGGACCGATCAGGGACAATAATATTGGAAAAAAGAAGAGCCCATTGACAAGGCCGATTCCAATTAAAGATAGAAGTACGAGAAAGAAATATCGAACAATGAATTCAAAGTCTGAAAAAGCTAACATGACGACTGCCAATAACGTTGTGAAGGCTCCATGAACAACAGGAGCATACATGTGTTCTAAAGCCAAACGTACCCTCCTATCTCTACTGCCAACACTGGTAACAAAACTCTGAAATAATAATGACAATAATATAACTATAAATCTAAT
Organism: Vespa crabro; assembly: GCF_910589235.1. Classification (NCBI taxonomy): domain Eukaryota; kingdom Metazoa; phylum Arthropoda; class Insecta; order Hymenoptera; family Vespidae; genus Vespa; species Vespa crabro. The sequence goes on from NC_060963.1 coordinate 3,381,735, forward strand.
TACATTTAAATATTTATATATATTATTCGTATAAAAATATTTACCAAACAAATGTGTACGGTAAAGTGTACGGCTATTCCCACACTGACAACGAGAAGGACGGCAGGAACGGCACTCAATTTAATTTCACAAAGTCCCATAAGTCCAAGGAGTTGTAAAACGACGCCAGCAAGAGCAGTTCCGACCAAAAGCGCAGCCCAAAGATTTAAAAGGAGTATACCGATGACGACAATACTGGCCCCAAGTGCTGCAAGTAATGCTACACCCAAACAACTTCTTAAATCCATATATTGTTCCCAGAATAAGAAAGGTATTCCCGATGGAAAATTTGGTAGTCCACGTTCTTCGAATTTCCTACACAATTTCCTTACGCTTCCTATCAATTCCGTGATCTCCTGAGTATCGGTAAGTTTGTGAAGATAAAAGGGCATCTGCGCGTAAGTCAGAGGCATACTCTTCGGTATTTTTAATTCGTGATCATTGGTATAGATCCATTGTCTTGGTTCAGGCCTAAGATTTGCTTGGGAAGCACCGTAAACCAGAGCGTCATTTGAAGCCCAGGCACTTAAATAATTATAAAAAGCACGTGGATGAATGATTCCCTCAGAATCGACGAGTCTTACTTGCGTGATTAATGTCTTATCAATCGGATTATCTACATGGCCCGTTTGTACGAGCAACTTGTAAGCCAAAATCGCCTCATCACTCGCATTTTTGTACCATCTTTCTTGGGTAATACAACCATTTTTATAATCCTTGTCGAAGGCATTCTGCAATCCCTTCAGCCAATCTCTAAAGAGACTAAGCCAGAATTCCGGTAAACCTCCATTGTCGTTCTTAATAACATTCTTTATTCTCATAAAAGCATCGTGATACTCGTATAGAAGTTTTTGGTTATTCGGATACTCGAAATCTCGTCCGGTGACAGCATACATGTTGTAAAATCCAAAATGTTTCGCCTGGGCCGCGAGAAAGGCATGCTCGTTCGAATTTTGAGGAACCAAATCTGTAAGTTCTAAGCCGTCGCTAACTCTCATCGCTTGCCAAACACTACCAGCAAGTACGGCAGCTAATATAAACATGCCGAAAACCTTTGTCGCCGGTTTCATTACGAACGGGGCATAAGTCCTAGCCGCGAATTTCGTCAAAGAGAAACTAAGACAATCGTCCTGATTGCATCCGGTTAAAGATTCCTCCTCGGTACACTGTTTGTCGAAATCAGCATCTATGATGTTACCGCCGACCCAGGATTCGCTCTGAGCATTTTGAGATGTCAAAATTTGCGTACAAGTTTCTCGTCTTTCCGGTGGTATAGCTCTCGCTACGGTTTGTTTAGCCGTGCCGTTACTTCTCCTGCCAGAATATTTATTCCTTCCATTTTTCGCTGGCAAACAGCAACACAATATATCGGATCTACCGGATCTACGTCTTCTTAGATCTAAACTGACCATAGCGGGAAATACGAGTAACATTGCAGCAAGATTGAAAAGAAGAAGAATGCCAGCTTGAAGGCAAAATACTCGAAGAGCGGGGATTGGTATCAAGGCCGCAGCAAAGAAGGCCGAGACGTTGCTCAAGCCGGTCAAGAGAACAGAGAGACCCGTTCTCTTGAGAACGACCCCGGTCTGTTCTCCGCTCGGTACCTCATTCACCGATAACTCTGCATACGTGTGCGTCAATAGGAACATATCGTGAACTCCAAGACCTAATGCTAGAAACGGGACTATTTGCGTTGTTGCGGCATTGAAGGGAATGCCAAGTAGGGCACAAAATCCTAAACCAGCAGCGACCGTTGCACCGACCAACATCACACCGGCTATTCCAACGCCAGATTGAGAACGTACTGGATCCTTCCAACGTAAAAGTGCAATACCCGCGTAAAACAGCTATAACAAAATACACGAATAAAATTTGTAATTGTATCGATTATGTTTTTGTCCTGCATACCTAAAAATGATGATAATAATTATTGAACAACTTACCATCAAAGCGCATCCAATTCCTATTTTCATAACTGACACCTCGCTATACTTTCCAAGTATATCGTTCATGGTTGTAGTACTGAAGGCATAGAGATTGTACGACGACGTACTATTTACTTCCAAATGTTTCTTCACCTTATTGCTGAACTCTCTTTGCCATGTTTCAAGAACCTGAGAAGCCTTTTCCTGCGACCAATCTATATGATGTACTTTGTAGGTATTAGCTAAAAAATCATAGAGTTCTCGTTCGCCCATCAATTGAACGACTGTTTGCAAGGCTGCCGCTCGGGTTAAATGACCAGTCTTGTTGTGTTTTGCACCACCGACGACCAATTCCTCGGGCCAATGCATATATTTCGCCGCGAATCCATAACAACCGCCGGTTAGTTCGGCTCCTATGTCCGGTTCCTGAAACGAAACGTGTCCTGCATTTAAAATATCAACGAATATCTAGGATACCGAGGCATAGCGAGAAATGCGACCGGATATTACCGCGACGGCATACCAAACAAGGATGGCTCACAAAAAGATCGTTCGGCAGTGCCTAATAAAGGGATACTCAACACGTAAGGTATTAGCGAGTACGTACAAGGGGCGGACTTGGTTGCCCTTTAGAACGTCCCTTGCCCTGCAGCTATGCAATGCCAAAGAACATTTTGATCTAACGATCCTTTCGTCATTTTTTCGCCGCCATTGACCATTAAGTGTAATTACCTTAAGTACAGATGTGCTTATGTTGTATGAAAATAGAAATAGAGATGAGAGAAAGAGAAAGAGAGGGAGAGAGAGAGAGAGAGAGAGAAAGAGAGAGATAAAACAAAGTAAGTATTTTACTACACTTCTATATTCCGTTCCTTCTTCAGATTGGACGATATAATAAATCTGGTCTTTCGATTATGCGAAATTAATTGACCGCGTTCCGTATCTTTTCCCCATCCTCCCTCTTTCTTTTTTATCTTGCCCTTTCTCTTTTTTGAATCTTCTCGTAGAAGACGAGCATCGCAAGAAGGGAACCACCACCATGAAAGTTTCTCCATTGATTTCTCTGTTGCTGCCCTCTCCCTCTCTCTCTTACTCTTTATTTTCTACACTTCATTTTCTCTCTTCGACTTTCTCGTGGCCACTTTTAGATGGCATACGGTGGTAATTACGATGAAAAAGGGCTCATATGCAACGAACGAGAGAAGAAGGATGAAAATTGAAGTAGGTGAGGGAGATACATTATAATCCTATGCCATCATTGCGATGCGTTACTTCGTTTTATCGAACGTGAGAAAAATGAGAATCTTGGTAAAGTATCTTTTTAATTAAAAAAAAAAAAAAAAAAAAAAAAAAATAAATAAATAAATAAATAAAAAGAATATTAAAAAAAGAAAAAGAAAAATAAAAAGAAAAAAGAGAAAGAATCAAGGATATATATATAACTCAATCGTTGTCCACTTTCTAGCACAAAAGAATTTGAATGTGATGGCTATAATGACTTGACTATAATGTCATTAGAATTCTCTCTCTCTCTCTCTCTCTCTCTCTCTCTCTCTCTCTTTCTCACGCACACATACACATACATACACATTACACATATATGCTCACGCGCGCATATATCATCAACACGTGCAAATATAGTGAAGCAACTACGAGTAGTTTAATGATAGCGAAACGATCGGGTATGTAACGTCCCTCATACGACCACCAGGGTAGCGCAATAATGACGCACATCTCTCGATTTTATTATTTTAATGCTCGTAGAGGCGCTACCCACACGACTCGCATACTCATCGCTGATTTAACATGGAAATCGTTTCATTCACGGCGCGCACCCGTGCCTTCTTCCCGGCGCATTCGCACGTACGATATATGTACGTATAATATGTATGTATCTATCTATGTATGTATGTATATACGAGACCCAATGATTCTTCGAAAACGATTAATAAATTTATGGGGCGATATAATCTATTTTTTTTTTGTCTTTTATTTAAAACCCATACCGAATTGATACGTTTGATCAAGCAAATGCGTTCCATTTCAATTATTTAATTAAAAAAGAAAAAAAAATTAAGTTTATTCTTATAACTCTTACGATTTAATACAAATAGAATTATTAGATTATTTTTAGAGAGAGAGAGAGAGAGAGAGAGAGAGAGAGAGAGAGAGAGAGAGAGAGAGAGAGAGAGAGAGAGAGAAAGAGAGACAGTGAGAAAGAAAGAAAGAAAGGGGAAAAAGAGAAAGAGAGAGAGAGAAAAAAAAGGAAAAAACTTTCTCAGAAGAATTTATCTATAAAAAGATTTTCTATTTCGTTCGCACCGTACGAACCTCATATATCTGTGGACGTTCAATTAAATATTCATTATTCCCTTTCTCTCTCCTTACCCTTTTATAGTCTACACCATCAAGATGGTCCGCATAAGATACCCGCACGATATCAAAGAGAGTCGGAACGCTTCTTCCTCTTGTACTTTCAACGCGCACGCAAACGATTGCCACTGTAGTTGAATTTTAAACGATCGGGAAACATTAGTTGTTCCTAACGTCAAATCTCACGTACATACATGCACGAGTTCCTACGAAGATTTTTAAAATCTTTTATAACACGCCTTATTCCTTCGAGTGACCCAATTTTCTTTCTCTGGTAGTAACATTTGTTTTCTTTTTCCCTTCTTTTGATTTATACAAAGAAATTTTCAATTTCAAAAAATTCATCGATTTTCACGAGATTTTTGATAAAAAGGATTATTATTGTTCTTTTCTCTGTTTTTTTTTCTTTTTTTTTTAGCAAGATTACGTAAGAACCATGAAATTGTCAATGACGTTGTTGATCAGCAAAAGTAAAAAAAAAAAAAAAAAAAAAAAAGGAAAATATCTAAGTCCAATCGGACATAGGTGGAATCGTTTTTTTTTTACCTGCTGCGACTTCTTGTTGGGTGCGGTTTCCGGACACTCAGGATCCGTTGGATCGAGGCACGGCTTGCTCTGGTAGGCATTCGTTATCCCAGCTCTCTTCATGTAGTCCTCAAGCGTTTTGAAGGGAAACATGAATTGCAATTTTTTCATCTCGTCCAACATACCGGATGGATTGAGATTGGTCCATTGGACGGGCTTGTTCGTTTTTGCACCACTGTCATCGATCAAAACGAATAATATTTCAACAGTATTATAAATTCGAAGGTTTATTATCAATAATAAAAATTACTTACGGTATGTGAACGGGATGTTCGGGGCCTAAAAGTTTGCTTCCTTCCCAAAAGCAATCCAAAGGTGTTATGATAGCACATGGTATAATACTATCGAAGATCTGAAAGCAAAGAATCATTGGATATTGAATATTTTTACTTTCTCTCTCTCTCTCTTTCTTTAGAAAAAAAAAAAAAAAAAAAAAAAAAGAGAAAGAAAAATTGTAACGATCTATAATAAATGAACAGACTTAGTGATCGGCAAGAAAGAAAAAAATACTTTTACTAGAACGTAGAAATGGAATGTCCGTCGTCGTATTACGTTTCCAAGTAGAGTAAAGGGTATTAGGATGGGACCACCTGCGGGTTCTTGGAAACTCTAATAGGACGACGGTTCAGTATACTAAAGGTCGTTTTCTTCGTACCATTCGAGATCATTGAGGGATCGAGTTAGAATTATCCTCGAAATGATTTACCGGAGTTAGAGACTATGAAAGGGTTATAATCAAATGTAAGATCTTCTATGTATCTAAACACATACAAAGAGATCTTCGGTGGTAGAGGATTATGTAATAATATTGATCATTGAAAGTGAAGAGGATGAGGATGAGGACGAAGACGAGGACGAGGACGAGGACGAGGATAAGCACGAGGACGAGGATGAGGACGAGGAGGAGGAGGAAGAGGAGAAGGAGGAAGAGGAAAAGGAGAAGGCTTTATTGAGTAGAGTTAACGGAAAATAAGAAGAGCCAGCCGGCTTAGACTTGGCGTGAATGAGTGTATAAGTGTGCGTGTATGTAATACGTACTGATACGTACTCAGGATATGAGAGAGAGAGAAAGAGAGAGAGGACTCGTGCTTACGCGTACACATTTATCGTGGTTGTCATTTGAATTACCTGGTCGATGTAGTGCATGTCGAAGTTGGGTATGCTCGGCGCGTAACACATGTCTTTCAGTCTCCACGTGCTGCAAGCGACACGGAACACATGCATTCATGAATACAAGTTTGCATACTCTTAAAAGGCCACGTTCGTGCCGATAAGCGGTAAAATAAAAAAAAAAAAAAAAAAAAAAAAAAAGAAAGAAAATAAAAATGGTTCATGGAAAAAGAGAGCCAAGGAGAGTCCGTAATGGAGAAAGGGAAGGAACGAACGAACGTACAAATCAGTCATTCGTCCTATGCCTTTGTACTGTTTCTCCAACTTCGAAGCTCGTTGTCCGTAAGTCGCTTACTGGCACGCACGTGACGTTTCTTCCCGTAAAATTTGTCCATATTGATACACGAGACAGTTATATATATATATATATGTGTGTGTATAATAAACAAAATTCTACAATGATATTAATCTTATTATATTTATTACTAGTAGTAAAGATAATTTCCTTCGTTTTAATTAATAAAAAATAAAAACAGGATATATATCGTTAGACACGTACGAGTCTAAAAAAATACTGCAGATATTTGTAATAGAGAACGTAAAAAAAAAAACAAAAAAAAAAAAAGAAAGAAAAAAGAAAATAGAGAAAAGGAATAAAAAAAGAAAGAAAAAAGCGACTCACATATCGAAGAGATGTACGGTGGCCTGAGTAGCTGCCTTGAGAATTGCCAAATGTTCTTTCAACGCGGCAGGATGTAGGATGTTTGCCCCGGGATGTCTTGGGGTTTGGATAACGAGCTGGTGCGTCGATGGTGCGGCCTCCCCGAGTGCTTCCGACGCGTACTTTAATTCTTTTTGTAATCTTCCACCTTCTGAAAGTATAAAACCAAACGACCTTTACTTTAGTAATACACATTTGGAAAAATATATTTTATATGCTATAATCAATAAAACGACATATATATATATATTTATGTGACAAATAAATATATATAATACTTACCTATTACTTATATATTTAAATTTATTAATATAATAACATTTTATTAATGGACGGAAAATATTGAGAAAAATAAATAATTATTAATTATTCCACACGATATCGTTGTTAAAAAAAAAAAAGAGAAAAAGAAAGAAAATATAAATTGCAGAACGATCAACGTCATTTCATTCCGCGCCTCCCCCTTCTCTTTTAATCTCGAAACAACACATCATCCAAGCTTGAACTTTTCAAAGTGAACCCTGCTGGATGTACGTACGTATGTATATGCATCGCGCGCGAAAGACGATTCCTCGAAGAGAAACACATTGGGACAGACACACAGAGTGTCGTAACGCACGTTCCTTTGACTATACGAATATATATATATATATATATATATACCAAGAAAAATTCCTCCCCGTTGGCAGAGTACCAATAAAAGCTTTCCTCGAAACAGTCGTAGAAATAACGACAGGGTGTTGTTAAAAATGAAAGAGAGAAAGGGAGAGAGAGAAAGAGAAAGAGGGAGAATAATAAAATGACAAAACTTTCGAAAAATGTTCTATTTCGAATAATCCCACCTTTTACGTAGAGATAAATATATATGTATTTATTTATGTATGTACGTATGTAATGTATATATGTAATGTGACATTATAGGGAGCCACCCTCGATCGATCGCAAACGACGATTAGTAATTAGTCGGTAACTCCCTCCGGAATTACGAGCCACCGTCGTAAATCATCGTAAATAGATTTAATAACGTCTTTACGATGGGGATACCAAGTTAACGATCACGGAGATATTGAAATAGGCCGTGCCGCTTTTAAAAGCTAATCACCAATCAAGCGAGCTCGATCAACTGACCATCCCTCGATCGTGCCGTTGTGGTAGTGGTAGTAGTAGATGTAATACTAGTTGTAGTAGTAGTAATAGCAATAATAGTAATAATAGTAGTAGTAGTGATAGCACAATTGTAGTAGTAGTAAATATACGATGATCGTATCTGAGAGATAAATATAATTGCAAGATCGGGAAAGATCTTTAAGTATCCTTGAAGTTATCCGTTGATAACAGTATATGTATACAGTGTAACGACGTACAGAAGTTGATACTAATTAAAAAAAAGAAAAAAAAAAAAAAGAAAAAACAAATAAATAAATAAATAAAAGAAAACAATGAAGGACAACAAAAATAATAAAAATAAAAAAAAAAGTAAGAAGAAGGAAAAAAAGGAGAAGGAAAAAATAAAAATAAATAAACAAAGAAGAAGAAGAAGAAGAAAAGAGAAAAGAAAAGAAAAAACAAAAAAAAAAAAAGAAAAGAAAAGAAATGTGCGTTGAAACGTTTGTCAACGTAAATCTCGTCATTGAGCGGAATAAAAGAAAATCGAATACGATCGAGGAGATCTCGAATCGCACGCGTAAGTACACGAGACGAATTTATTCCACAGTAAATAAAATTCCGTTAGCCGGAGAACCGCATCGTAGTAGATACATACGGATGAAATCGTGTTTCCAGTCTGGCTACTGCAAAATAAAGAACCAAAGCTCATCGAAAAGTCTTCTCTCTCTCTCTCTCTCTCTCTCTCTCTCTCTCTCTCTCTCTCTCTCTCTTCCTCTTGCTCACTCACTTTGACCAGAAGACCGATCGATGGAGTAAAAGATGAAAAGAAAAGAGAGATGAAGTGAGTTAAAGGGAGAAAGAGTAGAGAGACTGGATAAGGTAGAGAAGGGAATACGAAGAAGAGGAGAAGGGGGGAGGAGGAGGAAGAGGTGGAGGTGGAGATGGAGAAGGAGGAGGCAATTGGAAGATACGCATATAAGACCGAAAGTAATGGACGAAGGGCACGAGGATGACGGCTGACGCGGACTACGTTGAGACCCCACCTAGTCAGATTTCACCGTCAAAAATGCCGACGGCGTATTTGCTCGTTCCGCCACGGCGCAGCCTCCGTGGACCACCCGTGTTGCTCGCTTCTCAGTGACTCTCAACTTGGTCCTTTGTAAATTTCCAATTCAAGAAAATAATGATCACTTTCGAAGGAAAAAAAGAAAAAGTAAAAGGAAAGAAGCACAATGTCATGCGTAATACATTTACTTTTATTTCGTCATTATTATTATTATTATTATTATTATTGTTATTGGTATTGTTATTATTATTAGTAAATTTTATTCAGTAGGGTGTATATATATATATGTATATACAGACATATTTAACAAATTTGAGATTAATCAGTGTCATCGATAATAATTTTTTATCTTTATACAATAATTTCCTTTCTATTTTCTTTTCTTTTCTCTTGGAAAAAAATATCTTTACAATTAACCACCTTAATAATTAAGACATTTCTACGTTTTACGAAAAATTAAAAAATGACAGGGTATGTATATGTATGTGAGAGAGAAAGAGAGAGAGAGAGAGAGAGAGATAGTGGAAGGGAAAGTTCGCAAACGCTGTCGGAGGGTTGGAGGGAGATAGGAAGAAGAAGGCAGTGATTTATCGACATGGTCTCCCTGTAATTATTTCCCCGTCCTCGTGTTCCAAAAAGAGGGATGATGCTGCTGGAAGAACGGCAGCAATACATACCCTAAAACTAAACCCGTCCTTCCGGTAATCGACGGAAAGGAAAGGATGAAGAATTTTTTGCTACATTTGAAAAGAAAAAGGAAAAAAGAAACAAAAAAAGAAAAAGAGAAAAAAATCTTCTCTCTCTCTCTCTCTCTCTCTCTCTCTCTCTCTCTCTCTCTCTCTCTCTAATAAAAATATTTCTCCATCTTTTGATTGCAAAATATTTTCTCTACGAATAATTATTACGCATTTAAATTATCAACGGGACAAAGAGAAAAAAAAATATATATATATATATAATTAAGTTACGAGGAATAGAAATTTTGAAGTTGAATTTTGTTTCCATAATGACGTAGGAAAAAAAAGAGGAGGAGGAGGAGGAGGAGGAGGAGGAGGAGGAGGAGGAGAAGGGAAGGGAGGAGGGAAAGAAACTCGTGCGTTCCCGTACCGAGAAAGAACAACCGATATTTAACGATAATTTGATGGTGGCCGCGAGGCAAAGCTTGAATCAACAGAGGAAGGGCTACAGGAAGATAGAAGAGGGAAAGAGTCGAAAGAAAAGAATGGAATAAGGAACACACGCGTGCTCGGTGAGAAGAAAGAATCGAAGAAAGGGAGGAGGAAAAGAAGAAGAAAAAAAAGAAAAAAAGGAAAAGAAGAAAAAAGAGAAGAAGAAGGAGAAGAAGAAGAAGAAGAAGAAGAAGAAGGGAAGTGGGGAAGGGAAGAAAAAAAGAGGAGGGAAGCAGGTGCACGCATCGGAGAGATCGACTCGATCTTCATCAAAGATCTTCCAACCCCTTTTTCGTTGTCTCTCTCTCTCTCTTTCTCTTTCTCTTTCTCTCTCTCTCTTTCTCTTTCTCTCTCTCTTACTCTCTTTATTTTCTTTCTTTTCGAATCTTCGTGGAGAAGCGAACGGTAGCGAACGGTGACGGGGTGGAGCGAAACTCCTTAAATTTCAAACGAGAAGCCACTTAAGACGGACAAGTCGAGACACGACCGGTCGAATCGTTAAAGAGATACTTCTGTCCAATTACCGGTTACACGTTAATTTTGCGATATTACGAGACGAAAGGCGGATCGGTTGCCGGACACCAAAACGTTTTCCACCAAAGGGAATCACCCTCGAAATCATTGCTTGTCATGGAGAGGCATTAAAGTCTCCCGCTTGTCTTATATGGCTCCTTTTCTTTACTTTATTTTGATTTTCTTTTCTTTTCGACAATGTATCTTTCCTTTTTTCTTTCTTTCTTTCTTTTTTTTTTTTTTATTTCTCATCGATAGAATCTACCAGATTACGTAGAATCAGTAAGAAGTACTTACGTGATTTTTTTTTTAAATTGCATATATATATATATATATAAGTGGGTATTATATTAGATCAATAACAGTTGCCTTAACCATTGATTTTTAATTGACTATCATCGACGAATTAAGATTGTCAAGTCGATGTTATCAATGTTAAACGAAGATACCGGATAAGAGAAATTATAAATAAGCAAAGATGTTTTTTTCTTTTTTTTTTTTGTTTCTTGTTTTTTTAAGAAAATCGATCAACAAATATTTTGTCGGATTTATAAAGATTTTGAAATTTTATATTGGCTTTCAAATCGGCCGACCGTATAAGAGAGTATGGGAAGCAAAAACTAAGGTGTCGACAGCTTTATGGTGTGTGAAAATGCCTATAAAGACGTACGACCACGTGGCTCTTTAGAAGAGCCCCCGCCGTCTGTCTCCCCTAGTCATTCTCGTTAAAGGTGCTCCAAAGAGTTTCCCATATGACGCAACTACTCATCGACCGTACTACCATAATGCCGTCGCGTGACCCTTCTCGCTCTCGTTCCCTCACTTCTACTTCTTCTTGCAACCTCCTTCTCCTCCTTCTCCTCCTCCTCCACCACCTCTTTCTTATCCCTGTCAAGAAAGTTATTTTTGAGACATATTCCTCACCTACCACCTCCACTCAGCCGAATGTCCTGTAATTTGAAACCTCGACAGAACCATCCAGAAATTCTTTCAATCTAAACGACTCCCGAGAAACCAGGAAATTTTGTCATCAACATATTTTATGAGACCTTTCTCTCCCTCTTTCCCTCTCTCTCTATCTCTCTCTCTCTCTCTCTCTCTCTCTCTCTCTCTTCCTCTCTGTCTCTGTCTGTCTGTTTATTCCTCGAAAGATTACGAGTTAATAGATTTTAATTAGATTAGTAAATTATTTTAAACAGATATTCGATTTAAATGGAGGAAAAAAGAAAAACACATTTCAGACAGAATTTCAGACGAAAATGATAAAACAAGAACGACAATTGTTTTCTAAATAAAAAAGGACATGGCCATAATCGATACAGCATACAGTTGATTAATAAATAATGAGAGAAAATTTCTTTTACAAAAGAAAATATAACATATCGTTGTCGAAGAAGGAGAACCCCTGCGGTAACTACGTAGACCGTTTTCCAGGTGCCTCGTATTCCGCCGGCGTTACCTTGCGCGCGTACCTCACGCTAATTGCCAATTAAACGTCGTGAAGGCAGGCATGTGTTTCCGCGCAACAGGTCGAATCCTATGTTTCTGAACTTTTACCATCAACCATTGCCGCTCCCACCCACCCCATTCCACTCCACCCTACCCCTTACCTATCAATAGCACCCGTGCACCATCGCAGCCACCTCTCACTCTTCTCGATAACACGGATAGATATTAATGAATTATAGATAGAGGAATGGATTGAGATAATAAGTCGACCAGTAGAATGGAAAATCGAAACATGTGAAGGAACGTTAAAAAAATTTTGGGGTTGATGCCCGTCGTTCACGAAGGTGAACAGTGACGCTGAGAGAAGATGAGGAGGACACGTAGAAGGGCCCAGAAAAGGGCTGTTGGGTCCTTCGGCTCACTACTACTACGAGCTCTATAAGACTACTCTCGTGGCTCTCCCTTCCTCACTGAACGCCCGACCAAGTTTTCGGAGAGCAAGAACACGTGGAAGATACCAGAGTACGAAAGAGATAAAGACACAGAGAAAGAGAGAGGGAGGGAGAGAAAGAGAGAGAGATGGGGTTAGGGGATGGGATGGGATAGGGTGGGGGATTCGAAGTAGGCTTAGCTCTCTCGGAGGCTCACGGAGAAGCTCTGAGACTTGGCTCAGTCGCTGAGGCACGCAGGCCCACCGCTGGTTGGCTGGTTGGGATGGCTTGGCGCACACAGAGAGCACATCGGGCCACCCACCGCGACCATTCACCGGAACCGAGCCCCGTCCAATCTAAGTGGCTCTCATCCGTGTATAGCATATTCTATCGTCTAAGCATTCTCAAGGAGACCTAGTTTCTCAGTACACATGACGCATTCATAATCCCATTCCTAACAGTATTATTTGCGATGTTCGTGAAAAAGATCTTTTTGAAGTGATTAAAAAATTTTTAAAGAAGAAAAAAAAAAAGAAAGAAATAAAGAAAGCAAAAGAACCGATAATAATGTCACAACGCTTGGAAATAAATCTTGGAATAACTTTCGAATATTTGATACAATTTGAAAATTCGTGAAATGTAAAAGAATTTAATATCTACCATTTAACGTCACGAACGAATAGTTAGATTTTATTGCTGTTATAGATAAAATTTATACGGTTTAATTATTTGTACAGTGGGATCCTTTTTAATGGGAGCAATACGTTGAAGGATCTACGTACACACATATACACAAATAATACACAGATAACACACGTACACAATTTCAATATGGTTAAAATAGATGTTAAGATGTTGGCGTACGTGGGAGCGATATAACAACTGTAGTGGATAAAGGGAAGATGAGATCCTCTGTTTATGCAGCCGTCCGTCCGTCGGTCCGTCCGACGGTCGGAACGACCGTTCGTCGGAACAGCAACAACAACAGATTCCTGGTGGGTCTTTGGACGACGCTCTTCTGACTCTCTTATATCCCAGTTGTGGCCTTACATCTATCTCTTTCTTTCCTTTCCTTCATCCTGCTCCTACCTTTCTCACTCTCTCTTTCTCTCTCTCTCTCTCTCCCTTCCTCCCTCCCCTCTCTTTCTCTCTTGCTCTCTTTCTTCATTGCCGTACGCTATCCCACTCTCCCTCTCCTTCTTTCTCTTACTCCAAGGCATGGGGGCCTAATGAAGATGTAAGCAGTCAGCCGGCCCCTCGTGCACGGTCGTGGCTTCGTCCTCTGTCTGTCCTTGTCACGCCAAAGCTGCGGCCTCCTTGGCCCTATACAGGTCCCTCCACGAAGGGAAGACGACGTTTCCATACTCATTTTCGTCTTTTCATTTCTTTTCTTCTTTTCTTTTCTTTTTTCTTCTCTTCTTTTCTTTTTTTCTTTTTTCCCCCATGTTATTCCCATAAATTCTCATTATCTTCTTATTTTCTGAGAAATAATCTTTCTTTCTTTCTTTCTTTCTTTCTTTTTTGCTTTCGTAAACGAATAGTGTAAACACTTTTTATGGTTCAAAATTATACAAAATATTTCGATTTGGAATAGTTAATACGTGATTTTTTTTCTTTTTGTATTTTTTTTTTTTTTTTTTTTTTTTTTTTTTTTTTGACTACTCTATCGATATTACTTGATAATTGCAATTGATTAGCAAAAAGGAAATATTTTGGAAATTTTCGATCTTAATAATTTTTCTGAGTGAGGTTTATGATGCGAATTATAATCGTAATAAAAATCGATCGATGGGAGTGATTAAAGGGAAGGAAAAAAAAAAAAGAAAAACAAAAAAGAAAAAGAAACGAAAAAAAAGAAAATAGGTAAACTAGAAAGATAGCTTTGGGATTCGTGAAAAATGCTGTAGGTATCCGGCTGTGGAGTGTTCCTCGAAGAGGTGAGAGCAAGATGAGAGCATGCGTATATTTTCTGTCTTTCTTTATTCACCTACAGAGAGTAGTAAAGGTATAGGACAGGCAGAGCGCCGCCTTCTCTTGCATGCGCGCGGATGCATTCAGGAAGAAGAACCGAAGAAAATAGACCAGAAAGAAAGAGAAAGGAAATACACGATGATGCCGCGTGTGTGCCATTCACATCTTCGCTTAGTAAAAGCAACTTATCGTTCTCGGTTGCGAGAAAATAAAGGCAATCGAGAGAAGATCGAAATAGAAAGACATTGGATTCAATGAGAGAGAATCCTTTGGATGACGCCAAGAGTTTCCCGTGTTATTATTTTTTTATTTATTTATTCATTTATTCTATTTTATTTTTTAATTCTGTTTGACCTTATTATTTCTCTTCTTCTTTGACTTTCTTTTTTTTTTCTTCTTTTTCTTTTCTTTTTTTCTCCTCTCGGGCTTTTTTTTTACCTTCTTGTTATTTCATGGCGAATGGCGTCAGTGTTCCTTCGGGAGGACCGCACGCAGCGACGCAAAGCTTCGCGACTCGAATTTACAATCGGCGTTGAAGGAAAAGAGAAAAGGCCGATGCTGTCTGTGTGTCGGTGAGGTAAGAGAGCAGCGCTTCGTGATTGCGCCGGCAAAGCGTTGCGAATTCAGGAGAATGCTTTACGCGTTCTGCTCCCGCCATAAAGTTAAACGCGTCTAGAGAGAACAGGCCCCCAGAGTCTTTCACGGCCGATAGAATCATTGCGCTTTGTCCCTAGAGGGTAACTAACTCATTCTCTCTCTCTCTCTCTCTCTCTCTCTCTCTCTCTCTCTCTCTCTCTCTCTCTCTCTTTCTTTCTATTTTCTATTGAATGAAAAAAAAAAAAAAATGAAAACGAAAAAGTGAGTTTCCGATATTCTATAATATCTCTCAAGGATATATATATATATATATATATATATATTTACACATACATATGTATATATCGTAGAATGAAACACTATGGTTACCATGTAACTACACATCATACGAGGACAACACTACACCCGCATATCTCTAACCTCTTGAGACTCATCAACTTGCACGTTGTCGTCCTCGTGGTCACCTCACGGATATCCGGTATACGAACGATCCTCTTCTTTCAACTCCTCCTCCTCCTCCTCCTACTCCTCCTACTCCTCCTTGATCGAGCCGACTCTCGAGGAACAACACGCATCTCAAATAATCACGATCGCTTTATCGTTCCTCTCATCTACCAACACTACCAACGCGACACCTCTTATTTACACACTCGGTTTACACTTTATAATTCCTGTCGCTTTGACTTCTGTTTTTTTCTTTTTCTTTTTTCTTTCTTCATTTCTTTCTTTTCTAACTAACTAACCATTATAGAAAGAATCTGTTATTAAACTCGTCAATGAAACTCCTATGATCCTTAAAACTTGTTAAAAAACCACTCGATTTTTTTCGTGATATAAATTTTCTCCCTCTTTTTTTTCTTTCTTTTTATTTATTTATTTATTTATTTATTTAATGAAATACACTCTCTGTACACTACGTCTTATCTGTAGTATATAAGCTAGCAACGGGTGTTCAAATTAACGTTCGAGCTACAGATAAATATAGAGGGCCACCCAGAGGGTAACTAATGTACCGCGTGGTGGGTGTGTGAGAGACAAAAACAGAGTCAAGGAATATTTCGTTTCGTCTCGGTGGTCTCACTTATAACTCTTACTATCCTTTTTACTTTTTTTTTATTCCTTTCTTTTCTTTTTTTTTTTTTTTTTGAGAACTCTCTTTCATCCCTTCCAATCCCCCACTTTGTCACCATCCCCTAAACTTTTCTCACTCACTTTATCTCTCTCTCTCTCTCTCCCTCTCGCTCTATCGCTCTCTCTCTCTCTCTCTCTCTCTCTCTCTCACTCTACCCATTTGTTGTTTCTCTTTCGAGGAAGCAATTTAATTTCCTTTTACTTTTTTCTTCCTTTTTTCTTTCTTTCTCTTTTTCATTTTCTTTCTACCAGCAATAGAATTGTTCGTCGATATAAAAAAAAAATCATTTTCATACTATAGTCATTAGTTTAAACAATTGCAAACACTTACCCTGGACCCAAAGCTGTTCGACCTTGCTATGTACTTGTGCCGACTTTAATGCGACGCAAAAGGTAGCCAATGCTAGTATGGCAACGAAGAGGACCTTTCCCGCGTGCCTTTGCAGGAAGTAGCCGAGCTGACTCAGCTGATCCTGCAATCGAGCTCTGATCCATACTGCTGACCTCTGTCCTTCCGCCTTGCCCTGGAAAAAAATAAAAAAAATAGAAAATAAACAAATAAATAAATAAACGAAATTCCGTTCGGAATATTGTCGAGTCATCGATTAAAATATGTCCGTTCGATATGTGACGAGGAAAAAAAAGATCGAATCAAAAAAAAAAAAAAAAAAAAAAAAAAAAAAAAAAAAACCAAAAGCAAAAAAAAACAAAAGAGAAAAAAAAAGAAAAAGAGATCAAATCAAACGAAAGATAAATCTTCTTCTATCCCGAATGGGAAGTGGAAGTGGTGATGGTTGGAGGGAGAAGGGGGGAGAAGAGGGAGGAGGAGGAGGGAAAGTAGAAGGGTGGGTAGATACTATATAACTGTTACCGCAGTTTTTAGCTTTAAAGTGCGTTAAGGTAGCCGACGAGATACGATGAATTCAACGTCATTTTTTGGTGGAAGCCTTCGAGGAAGAAGCACGCATAAGAGCGAGAAAGAAAAAGAAGGAGGGAGAGAGAGAGAGAAAGAGAGAGAGAGAAGCAACAAGGAGGAACGGAGAGGTAGATAAGGTGGAACGGCGGCAGCCGCGGAGCAGCGTTTTAAATTGGCCGCGTGGGCTTTGACGATGATAAGTGGCGGGCCGCGCATTATACGTTGCCTGTTGTACGTGGAGAACGGCAGCAACCACCGTTGGGGCCATCCCCTTTCCACGAAAGAAAGAAAGAAAGTATTATTTATTGTACCTATACCAAAATTAGGTCCCCCCTCTACCTACCTCACCTCTCTCTTCACTCACTCACTCACTCACTCACTCACTCACTCACTCACTCACTCACTCACTCACTCACTCACTCACTCATTCACTCACTCTCTCCCTCTCTTCCTCTGTCCTTTATTCTCGTGACTCAACGACGCGCGTATATAATGTTAAAAGAACAATTTTCCACGGACGATGTGTGACATAGACAAGTAGAAAAAGAAAAAGAAAAAAAAACAAATAAAAAAGTAAAAAAGGAAAAAAAGAGAAAACAATATGGTTCAATGACCAATCAAAAAGATAGATGATATTAGAAGGAAGAAGAGTAATGTCTAAAGGATTTCGAATCTTTCGAAGTTATGACATAGGTCATGAACCGTCTCGATAGGGGATGGAAATAAACAAAAGGAGAGAGAGAGAAAGAGAGAGAGAGAGAGAAGGAGAAAGGCAAAAGATCGTTTCAAGAGGAGGTAGAAAATAAGGAAGAGGAGGCGGTGACGTAAAAGAGGAGCTCACAAGCAACATTGCGAGCGGCAACGTTGCGCAGTACCTGGTGGCCGGTCTGACAATGTGCACCATGGACCACCCGCAACAATGCCTATCTCTACCGGGCCTACAGTGAGAGACAGAGATAGATAGATAAAAAGGGCTCGTGATGGAGACTCTCTCTCTCTCCCTCCTTCTTTCTTTCTCTTTCTGTTAAAATCTTTTGATGGACAATCTAAAATACGACATGTTTGAATAATAACAAAGCGCACAGCCATGCGTACACATATACAAAAATGATCATTATTAAATTATAAAATCGATCTATACGTTGGTCGATTTTAAATTGATGGTTATAATTTTTGTGTTCTCCTTTCCTCGCTGTTATTCTTTTATTTATTTATCATTATCTATTATTATTATTATTTCTTTTTATTCGACAAACTTTCTCCTCGATCATCAAGATATAATGGCAAGAAAGGGATGGGGAGGGGTGGGGTTGGGAGGATTTGGGGGGATGGGTAAAAGAGTAGGTAAACGAAAATATGGATTATGCACGTTTACGTATCTCGGGGCGGTAGCAGAGTTGGTATCGGATAGCAAGGTTTTCCAGCCAATTAACTCTCGTGCCGCGGGCGCATGGGCCCGAGTAACTCTAGACGCATGGACACAATCCACCGTCGACCACATGGCTTCAGGGTATGTATATCTCGGGGTTGCCGATGAAAATCACTCTCTAATCTTTCTTTCTTTCTTTCTTTTCTCGTCTAGCATCTTCTTCCTTATTTACTTCACGTTCCCATATCCAAATGAGATGCAAATTATCCTTTGAGCTTCTTAGTTTAAGTGGAAAATGGTCGGCCATCATTTTATGTCGCTTCATTCGTAAGGACTTTGAAGAGATAGATTCCATCAGATAAAGAGATAGAAATAAATAGATAGATAGATAGATAGATAACTAGAAAGAGAGAGAGAGAGAGAGAGAGAGAGAAAGAGGATTATCTTCTCTGATGCAAAACGCAAATATTGACTTTTCCCTCGAGGAATTGTTCAGTATGAATTTTTACGTACAAATTTTGATAATTTATTTCGAATGAAGCAACAATATTTTTATTATAAATATATCGTCCTGATATATATATATATATATATATATATATATATATATATATATATATGTATGTATAAATTTTTTTTTTTTCTTTGACTATTACATTTCGGAAATTTTTTTTTTAAAGAGAGCGAGACGATATATCCATGAGATTCTTTATTCGAATGACACGTGCTCGAGGTATGACATAAGTATAGTAACGATTTTGTCAACGTTGCATAATATAGTAAAGATTGAAATGAGAGATGACGAAGAGGACTACGATGAGATCTAAATATGAAAGCAAAAGAGAGAAAAAAAAGAAAAAGAGAGAGAAAGAAAGAGAGAGAGAGAAGTTGGGATAGTTAACGAATTTATGTTATTCGTACCTTTAATGTTTTTTATGGCACGACACAAACTGCGCGGAGAGATAGCAGACAGCATAACAGGATCTTATGTCAACGACGGTGGTCCCCGCGCCACGAGGTTGTAATATGTAGATACTGTCGAGCACGAGAAACCCCATAAGGCCCGCGGGGACCACTTATGGAAAAAAGAAGGTCCCCTATACGCCTCCCAACTACTTCCCTATCCTTCCCTTTTATCGTACTCGCAATATGAATGAGAAAGAGAGACGGACAGACAGACAAACAGACAGACAGAGAAAAAAAGAAAGAAAGAGAGAGAAGAAAGAGAGAGAGAGAGAGAGAGAGAGAGAGAGAGAGAGAGAAAACCATAGTTGTATTATATTTATATAATTTATCGACTTCTTTTTTTGTCACTTATTTTTTAGATGAAATTTTTCGGATGAAGAGAAAAAAGGAAATAAATAAATAAAATAAATAAATAAATATTAAAGCAAATAAGATTACTTTTGAATGAATCGAACGGTATAAAGCTTAGAGAATTGATTGGGTATAAAGAAAATCGAAAGAAGAGTTAAAATGAAAGTAAAAGAAAATAAAATAAAAGATCATAACCGCAGTTGGTGTTGCGGTCTTGTACCAAAGGGGTCTTGCATACTACACGCGACTCCTTGGATAAACGAATAGCTTCTTGCGGTAGGTACGGCTTGAAAGTGTCCGCAAGAAACTCGATCCGACTGGCGCTCTAATCGGCCGAAGAATTTCACGGCGATGTCTATTCGAAAGGAAAACCTTAATTCAAAGATTCCAGTTACGATTCTTCCACGCACGTCAAGTTAACACGAATGATCGTATCCTTACGATCGAGAGATCATTCTTTTTCTTTCTTTCTCTCCCCTTCCCCCCTCCCCTCTCTCTCTCATTCTCCCTCTTCAAATTTTCATCGGAATCTATTGAAACCGTTAGCACTTTACGAAAGGTTTAAAAAGAGAAAAAAAAAAAGAAAGGAAAAAGAAAATCTCAAGAAATTTTTTTCATGATTTTTAATTCTATTCTTATAAATTGAAACGATGAAAAAAAGAAAAAGGAAAAAAAAACGAAAAGAAAACGGAGTGAACTAAGGTTTTCTATTCGAAAAAAAAAAAAAAAAAAAAAAAAGAATAAAAAGACTATTACCTACTTTTTCTTTCGGAACTATTTGGGCCTAATTTCTTTTCTTAGACTGTAAATAAGTTCCTAAACCAATTGTAATTTTACAATTTAAAAAAAAAAAAAAGAAAAAAAGAAAAGAGAAAGCCTCAAAGTCTTATTAAAAGAGAAAACTTAATTGATATTTAAAGTCACCTAAAGGAAATTTTTGAGCTTCATTCTGTATTTCTTAACAAAGCGTAGAGAAC